>NC_141158.1:18480000-18780000 GCF_053477565.2 Lygodium microphyllum | reverse complement strand
GCACACAGAACCCGAAATAGTATGGTATGAATGAAACCACTCTCGGTAAGGTGTCACATGAAAGGACACACCTCAGTCCAAGAGCCAACACTGTGCATACATAGAGTGTATCTCTGTCATCTACGAAGCACTAGAATCATCAACATCCTTAGGCTGCATAACATTGATCTCTTCAATTTTAACACTGGACTTTGCAGGTACTATGCTGCGATCAGAAGACTTATCTTGCACTTTGTCTTTCCCCTTATCTTTGCACCTTTCATTGCGCAATTCATGGCATTGTGGCCTAATATGGCCCTTTTTCCCACAATGGTGACAAGTAACATTTGCATTCCTGCCACGGGATTTGCTATGTGACTTCCCATGATCCATGGCCACTACCACTTCCATGCTTTCCATATCCATCATTCCTGTCTCTAACTGTCATAGCATGCGACACACGAGAGGCATCCAAATTCTTACGGTTAACCTCTTCCTGCAGAAGAGCACTCTCAACATCAGATAATTTCAAGGTAGCAGTAGAGGCACATAATGCAGTGCGGAATACATCCCATGACTCATTAAGAGTGCCAAGCAAGAAAAGAGGAGTGACATCCTCTACAAAAGTGATATCCTGCGAAGTCAAGTTCTTGAGTATAGCATGGAACTGACTCAAGTGAGCAGACATAGTCACATTCTCCTTCATGCGCGCAGATCCATAAGCTGCTTCAACCAATACATCTGACTCGCCGGACTTTTCTTGTCATAGAGATTTTTTATCTTTTCCCACAATTGCCATGCACTCTGTTCTTCCTCAAAGACATTATAGTGAACCTGTTCTGTGAGAGACAATACAATAGTGGACTTGCATAACTCATCAAGCTCAAGCCATTCCTCATCTGGCATAGTTGCAAGCGGATGCCCACTTAACCTCAAAGGTTTAATCTGCGATTTCTGCACCAACACCTGCCAAATCTGACTCTTCCAATAAGAGTAATTCGTTTAATCAAGCTTAGTGATGTTGAAAATAGCATGATCAGTGGACGAACTCGCCATAATGTAGGCTGGAAGACTGTAGAAAGTTCAAAACTGCTTGTTGTTTACTGCAGAAAATGACAAAAAAAATCACCAAAATTGAGGGAAAATGGCGAGGAAAGCTGCTGCCCACCACGTACTAGTGAAAGTACATCATTTCAGAGTGTTTCAGCATGAAAAATCCATGTCAGTCCATACATATATGTTTGCTGTAATAAATTTTAAATTTCAGTAAAAGAGAGCTAATAGTGTCAAAATCAGATCTCAAGGCAATCAGATACTGCCAAGACCAAACGCGACATCATGCGAGCATAGCATAAGCATATGACGGTTGATTAGCATGAATCCAACACCCAAGTATGTCATACAAACATCTGCCAGTGAGTAGGCACACTCCCCAGTCAATGGGGCAAAGTGTTCCTGCCACTACCAAAACTTGACACAAGTAAGTGTCACTTCACAAAGATACGGATCCAAAACTGAGAGACAGCTCATAAACATACAGTGAACCAAGACATATGATGTATCATCCCAAAAGATAAGAAGTCCCAAAGTCTCAAGTGTCTGTAACTGCTCAATAGCATGTAATGGCTCAATGCATAAAAGTACCACCTCCTCAATGTCTGATAAGCATTCAAGAATGCTCCCACTGGCATAAAATCCATATGTATGATCTCAAGAGCTCAAGCCAAGGCAAGACACAGTGCCAATGACATAAGTCCAAGACAATACATCAATAGTACATCCTGAACATGTAGGCGGTAGAGCATCCGTATGTAGCATCCATAAGCATGTAAGACACCAAGTACATCCCAAGATACAACTCTGGAAAGCCAATAAATAGCTCAAGTAAGCTCTGAGAATCCAAGGTCAAGCCAAGACTGAGCTCCAGTAGCAATAGGCTCCAAACAGTGTAACTAGCAAGTAGTAATGGCATAGGCTAAGCATGTCAAGACCGGTCAGACATAAGCAACATACATGCCATAAGTACATCCAAGATGGAGCATCCAAATGCTTTGCAAAGCGATCTCAAGCTCAACCAATGATCCCGAATCAAAACCAAGCTCTATGTCAAGCCCCAAGTGTCAATACATCACCATATATGCCCGAAAAGCATAGGCATAAGTATACATGAGTAAAATGACTTCAGTCCAACTATGTATAGTAGTGATTTACTATTCAAAACTGAGAATTGTAGCACCAAAATCAGCTCCAAATGGTTGCCAAACAATAGGCATACATTCCCCTAACATCCGGGCATCAAACGGGACCAACCGAGCATCAAACAAGCTGTAGCATCAAATGTCAGTGTAACACTGTCATAAACTGGCTGTGGACTATTATGACAGTCCCAAAACAGTGTTAAATTAGTCCAAATGCTATGCCAATACATCAACCATCAAAACCAAGCATCAAAGCATGTTCATATGCCTGAAATGGAGCCTTTCCAAGTGGCAATGGAGGGGGAGAGCTGTTGTTGCGACTGTCAATGCTGAAGACACATATGGGAGGGCTGCGTGATTCTACCAACTGTAAATGCTGGTCCTGGGGCTGCAAAAAATGGTGGCCAAGCTTCAGAGGGGTCCGGTTAAAGCCAAGGAAGGCCTCAAACAAGCTCCAACAAGTCTTGTTCAAAGGCAAGTGAGATATGAAGCAAGGGAGCTTCAATGGTGGCTGCCCCAATCTTGTTTACAGCCTGTGAGACCTGAGAACTGAAGTAACCTTGAAGAAAATGATCAAATACCTCTAATGTAATGCCCTGAAGGTGCCCAACAATGCCGGGAAGGTGCTCGAGAAGCCGGGGAGTGACGAGAGCTCGAAGGAGTCGGATATGGCTACTGGGAAGGAGACCCAATGCAAGTAGGGAGTCGATGGGATGCTGAGAATGCCACGAAATAAGCTCAAGAGTCGGAAAGCAAAGCTCTGATACCAGTTGAAAGGGAGCGATGGATCGAAGGTTGGACTCGAGAGCTATGGCAGGAGAGCAAGAGCAAGAAAGGGAGAGACTAGAAATGGGAACTGCAACAGTCACAATGTGTGACTGAGCCTTCCTTTATTCAAATTGTCACTAAAAGAATAAAGAATAAAGTGACAGTGATGGGCGTCCACCTCCTACAGTGTGTAGTGGCGGTGACCATCAGTGTAGTAATACACGGGCGGCTAGGCAAAGGTGCCTTTACCCCCAATAGTTGCAAATTTTTTGTAATTTTTTCGATCGTCGGATGGAGAAAAGACACTTTTTGGCTATTTGGGATGTCAAGCTAGTCAGGCAGAAATTTTTAGAACACGATTCGGAGGTCGGACGAGGGTACCTAGCTTAATATATATCAATGCAGTCTTATGCAAACTTATGAGATATTTAAATGTTGTAAAATTTTAGGCCTAAGATAAAGCGTTCTTACCTCATAAATGTGTGTTTGACACAAGGATGAAATTATACCTATAAGTCTTGATTACATGACATTATAATGCAACCATAGAGGTATAGTTCTATTGGTTCTTTTAACATGAATCATTTTTGTATATGTTGTTATCCATGGGTCATGTTGCATTGTAGGTTTGATTTTTCAAAAATCATTTTAAAGTATCCATAGATAACATGTTCTAGCAATAAAATATTGACACTCGTTTGGGTACTCTAGTATTTAACTATAGGATTGGTGTTGCATACCTTTGTCTTATGTATTAACTATAGACGGTATGTTCTAGCACTAAAAGATTGACACTCGTTTGAGTACTTTAGTAACTAACTATAGGATTGGTGTTGCATATCATTGTCATATGCATTAACTACATATGAAAGAAGAATAAAAAATTAATAATGCAAAATGCATGTGCTAGAAGAGAAGAAAAAAGAAAAAAAAGTCTGGTTGGATGCATTGCTCAAGGCTATCCAAGCAACACACCATTCTAAAAAGTATCCACAAACACACAAAAATAAATAATGAACAATCCATATGCTAGAAAGAAGTTGTAAAAAGGAAAAATATCCAAGAAAAGGAAAGGATCATGGTTATAAGATCAACTTGCAAGTCTGGTACAAGAAATATATGTTCATATGAAAACATGTTCGATTCATGTAAAATTCTTCAAAAATTAATAACTAAGGAACGGTTACTCAAAACACAAAATAGTAAAAAGAAAAAGTGTTGGGTTTGAAGGAACAAATAGGGTTGAAGGTTAGATGTGAGTTTCGGTGAACATAGGTTGCGTTCACATGGAAGAATAGTAAAACAAGAAAAAGGGATAAATGGAAAATAAAAGGTCCTGGGTATGAAGTGGAATAGGACGATTGAGTGGGTAAGGGACCTAATAGGGCATAGAGAAGATATTATATCATTTAAAGATCATATAGCAACGTGTTCATGAGCATATGCAAATGAGACACATAGGGATACATCCCCACACTTAAAACCTTAGCGGACTAATTTGTCAAATCAACATGAGCCTAGAACTTGACCATGAATCAAACCCTTACATCCCAATACTTTTAAGACATTATTTATATATAAACACAAGAGGTACGATTAGAAACACTTGATTCATTTAGCAGATAGTCAAGGTGGTCTTCATCGATGTGATGGGTGTCGGAGTTGTCTGTAGGAGGTACCACAGCTTGCCGCGGCACGTGTCCAACATGGTACATACCATGCAATAGCACCCAAGGAGGTAGCACAGTTGATGAAGACCTATTAATTTATCGATGAGATGAAGAATATATCACTTAGCTCAATAAGTGCTCATGTAAGAATGATAGAGGGAGTATGCCAGTGTGCACAATTGATGGTGCATCAGTGCATCCCAACCCATCCAGCATAGGTGTGAGAAGGAAGGCTAGGGAGCCTTGCCGTGCAATGCAAAGAGTAGAGTGATGTGTCTTGTGGTGATGGAAAAGGCTTGCCCCATGTGAACATAGTAAAATGGAAATATACCTAGTGCTGGTGTCATAATGTCTCAATCCTCACCTCTTAGAGTTGATTGAAGGAAAAACCAGTCACACTCAACCCCCCCTTGACTCATGCTTTGTTGATAGATATAGGGGGCAACCCATACATACATCCCCATCTAATTAGGATAAAGGCTCATATCACTCAGGGGGGGTTATTGATGAAGAGTAGCTTTGTCTCATAAATGATACCTAGGGGGCAACAAACAAATTAGGAACTTGAATGGCATGTAGGAGAGGTCGTTCACTGTAGGGGTCAGATGCCCTAATGGAAGCACAAGACACGACACATCAAGGGAGGAGACTTTAGAATTGCATCATGGGGATTTCAATTGAGGAGTTAGCTATTCTAGAATGTGGGGTGTTGCTACCTTTTCCATAGCTAGCTTCCTATCCAAAGGTGTTTATGACCTTTTCTTGGAGTGAGGCCTATTATGATAGGAAATTTCTTCTTTTTCTCCCATAATAGTTTTTATTTTTTGTTAATTTTTGAATTTTTTTGTCTTGCTCTCTCAAGGGCGTTTCCACCTCTTCTTGAAAGAGCAAGTCGGCATGATAAGGACCAAAGTCCTTTTCTCTCATGACTTTTTTTTCTCTCTTTTTTTTCTTCAAGTAAACAATAGAAACACCATGTATTAAAAGCATCCACATCACATCTATTAGATTGAAAATAAAGGTAGGAGAATAGGGATGGGAGGTGGAGGTGAGGGGCTAAAAAGATGATGCCACTTCATTAGAATGATAATAACAGCTATCAGTAGAAGCAACATGAGAAATATTAACGAGAGATGCCCAAGAGAGAGAGGGATTGTTGATTGTGATAGTCAGGACCCCCATGGAGGGAAATACTTATTCAGGCAGTAACCATTAATCATAGCAAGGGATCATCAGAGGTATCAAAGGCCTACATTTGAACAGAGTTGTTAGGGTTGACAATGACTACCTTATAGGGATCCATCCAACACTATTGAAGATTTTCTAGAAACTTTCAAAAGCACAAATCATAGGCAATAACTAGGTCATTTGTTGAATTCTTTGTGCTTGATAAAGCTATCATGGTAAACCTTTTGTTGAGCCTATGTGGCTTCCATACATTGTAAGACTATCTTGCAAGTCTCATCCAAACATCCCAAGTGTAGGAGGTGGCACTACAAAGACTCAGCATCTCCTAGTTGCTCTTTGATAGCTACTCACAAAGAGGGTAGCTCTAGCTCAATAGGAAAGATGGATTATGTGTTGTACACCAGCCAAACAGGTGTATGTCTTGTAGCAGCCTTATGGAAGGTTCTATACACCCAGAGGACCTCTGTAAGTCGATTGTCCCAATCGTGACAATGTGTAGCAATTGTCCTTGTCAAGATCGAATAGATGATGCAATTAGTGACTTCAACTTGGCCACATTAGCTTTGGGATAGTAAGGTGTGGACTTGTGATGGCAGATCTTGTAAAGTTCTGTTAGCTCTTCCATAATTTTGTTCAGAAAATGAGTGTCTTTGCCACTTACTAGCTCTAAGGGACTGCCAAAGCGAGTGATGATATTCTCATATAGGAATAGGGCCATGCTATTGCCATCATCTTATTTGAGAGTTTTGACTTTATACCACTTCATTGCATTGGTTCATACATACCAAGATGTATCGGTTTTGCTTCCTTCTGGTTGGAGGGTCAATTGGTCCCATAAAGCCGATGTTCTAGGCCATGCTATTGCCATCATCTTGTTTGAGAGATTTAGCTTTATACCACTTCATCGCATGGTTCATACATACCAAGATGTATCGGTTCTGCTTCCTTTTGGTTGGAGGTTCAATTGGACCCATAAAGTTGATGTTCCACTTCTCAAATGGATTTAGGGAAATGATGGGCTGGTGCAGTGGCATGGCGTTGGTTTTGGTAGGCTTTCCATTTGCTATTGATAGGCATCACAATGCTTATAGTAATCATAGGCATATTTATGCAGGGTTGGCCACTAGTAATCTCCGAGTAGAGCCTTTCTAGCTATCGCTTCTTCTGCAAAGTGCCTACTATGTACGACTTGTCATGGCATGCTTTCCACATGATCTTGATCTCATCTCTAGTAGCACATCTCCATAGCACTTTATCTTTGCCTTGCTTGTATAATTTATCACCTATCAAAGTGTAGGGGGCTGGTTCCAACATAAGCTTCATCTTCTCTCTGCTCGAGATGTGAGGAGGATATTGGTGTGTATCCAGGAGGTTGATAATATATGCATACCATGGGGTTATTTTTTTAATTAGAAACAGGAAAGCATCACTAAGGTCTGGGTCATCTTGCTTCTCTTCTTTCGTTTGAGGGATCTATGATAGATGTTTGGCCAAAACATGGGAGCGACAAGGCTTGCTAACCACTTCAAAGTCAAATTCCTGGAACATGAGTAACCATCTCATCATTTTGACTTTCACATTTGCCTTGTTCATCAAGAAGGACAATGCCTCATGATTCATATAAAACTTGAAGCAGATTGACACCAAGTCAAAACTTCTCCAAGGCAAACACCATCACCAGGCACTCTAACTTAGTCACTGTGTAGTTTCTTTCCCGATCAATAACCTTATGACTTGCATAATAGATGGGCCGATCCAACTTTGAAGAGCCTTTCTAGCATAAGACTACATCTAAGCCTTCTATAGATGCATCAATATGCACATAAAACTCCTTTGTCTAATATTAGGATGGGTGCTTTAATCAAACACTGCTTTAGAGTATTGAAGTTATCTTCACAATCATCTGTCCAAATAAACTTTGTATATTTTCTTAGGAGCTTGTGTTTCGGGGGGACCACTTTTATTGCAAAATATGTGATGAACAACCTATAAAAGCCCACATGGTTGAGAAATCCCCTCAATTGTTTGAGGTTGGTCGGTGCAGTTAGAGTTGTAATCTTCTCAATCTTTGCAAGGTCTATTGGTATTCCCTATGCAGAGATAATGTGATCCAAAAGGAATCCTGAAGAGACTCCAAAGATGGATTTTTTGGGTTTGAGAAAGATCCCATACTCTCTCAGCATCAAACAAAGCATTGCTATAGGTGTTCCCAATGCTCACAGAGCAGATTGAAGACATAAAAATCATCTAGATATACCTCAATGAAATCATGTAGGTAATTTTCAAATGCAGCCATCATGACTTGTTGAAAGGTACAAGGGCATTACAGAGCCCAAGCATCACCTTATAGGCATAAGTACCCCATTTTGTTGTGAATATAATCTTGGATTGGTCCTCTTCTGCTATTTGGACTTGGTTGTACCCATTGAATTTGTCCCAGTAGGGAATAGAGCTCATGTCCAGCCATCGTATCCAACAGTTGGTCTATGAAAGAGATAAAGAAATGATCCGTCTTTGTCTTAGAATTCAACTTGCAAGGGATTTATAAGAGAAGAAAAGATTCTCTACTTTGTCTTCTGCTTCTGTCTTTAGCTCTACTATGGCCATGTAACAAGGAGAGCAGTACATCCATGCTTCCATCTCACTATTAGAGGTAATTTTGGAAGTCAATCCTAGTTCAATCAAGAGGCATTCCATTGACAAGGACTTCACTTCTTTTTGGAGTTGGCTTACAGTGCACAATGCCAAGGATTGTGTCTCTATTTTCTTAGGAAACATCTATTTGACAGCCTCTTCAACTCGAATATACCATCTTTAACTTCGTTGGAGGAGTCTATTAAGCCTTCAATAGAGGTGGATTCATTATCTTTTTGTAAGCCATACAACTTTACTACCACCTTGTTGGGTCTTCTATCCAGGATTAGGGATCCCTTGAACCAATCCGTTCATACTCTTACTTTAAAAAGCCATGGTCTTCCTAGTAGCAGCAAAGGATATGAGGTCTCATAGGAATTTGGTTCCACCACCAAATAGATCAGCCAATAGTCTCTTCTTGCCAAGGTTTTCTTCACATATGGGAGAATGCCCAAAGGCTTAATTTTACTTTGGTCTACTAGTCCGATCTACTTCTTTTACTAGCTTTAATCCACCTCTTTTACCAGCTCTGGGGCCTTATTAGACTTGGTGGCAGTTGTAGGAGTAATCCTTAGGCCACGACTTCTTGTCAATATGCTTTTAAGTTTCTTTTGGTAGTTGGGGGACATCATCAACTGTTGGAATGTTAGGCTTGGTTTGAAGGTGTCTAAGTCTTTGACCAAGTCACACTCTTTGATAGGATCCATAAGCTCCTCCAATTGGCTAGGGAATGGTGCAACACCCACTTTCATCTTTTCTCTTTGTTCTAGAAGTGGCAACATCTAAACTTTTCTATTATTGGAGGTACTTCTGCATCGTCTATCTCTTGGACCTCCGGTCCCTTGGACTCTCTTTGTCTCTCTCTGTGGTATTGAAGTGCTTTGTATTGCATTGTTCTATTATGTACTATTCTATTTCTCTGTTGGAAGGTTGAATTTCATAGTTTTGGCAAGAGGACTATTTTCTTTTTGGACAAGTGGTTCCTTTTGTTGAGATGGCAAGCTTAACACGTGCGGTCATTGATGATGGACTGCTTGGCTAGATGGGTCCGCACGTCTAAACTTAGTATGTTGGTGATCATTATGATCCTCACATGGCCATTGACTTATCACTTATTATATTTAGTTTGGCAATAGATCTAGTGCCAGTCGATTAGTATAGTCAGTTATGCACTGTTTGACTTAGTAGGCCACTTTCCTTTATGTTGTATCTGATCTATACTTTGTGTACATTGTATTGTGTATAGAAGAACAAGAAAAAAACCAGCAAGAAAAGTTTTGGTCTCCATCTCTCTTCTTGTGTTCTTGAGTGAGCTTCCTCTTGCGTATACAATGTGTGTTTGGAGTAGTATCTCAAGCAAATCCCCCCACCACGCGATTATTGACACCGAAAAGGTTCCACCTCAAAGAGATGCAAGGCATTGGATGCTATTTCGGGCCTCATTTTAGAGCTGCAAGGTTGTAGACAGCAGTTTTGGGATATATTGTGATTTCGACTGTACCAACCAAAAGTGGGTGCATAGGTTGTAGATTTCAAATATGCAATTTTTGGAGTGTTTGCTAGGAAGAAAACATAAGTTTTATATGCAAACAGGTTGCAAATTACATGTATTATTGAGCAATTAGTGAAAAAGGTTGCTTGGTGTATTACTGTGCCCTTGTTGTGAAAGATTGTAGAAGACTTGCTTATTGTTTTGTATCATTGTTGTGATTATGGCAGAGAACAGTGAAAATCCCATAATTAAGAAGCTGGACAAGAATAACTACCCTTCATAGAAGTTTTGTGTGATGAACTTTTTCATTGTTGGAAATGGCCTTTATGAGTTTGTTGTTGCAGGTGAAGAAAAGGAGCCAAAGCTGAGTATCCTTGTGACTCCAGATGAATTAAAGGGCGTGGAAATAATAGAATGCAAAAGATAAAAATGTGATGTATTGGCTATCTACAGTCATTGATAATACTATGATGGAACATATAAGGAATGCAAAAAATTCACATGCAGCTTGGACAATTTTTGAGAACAAGTTTTCAGTAAATACAAAGGCTCGAAAGATTCAACTCAAGCAAGAGTTGAATACATTGAAGAAAGGAAAAATATCTGTCAATGAGTATGTTTTGAAGGTGAGGAGCATTGCAAATGCTTTAGTAGTGATTGATGCAATGCCTAACGATGATGATTTGGTTTCATCTACTTTGGGTGGTCTTAATAATGAGAAGGTTCAGAAATCATTTGTCACTTTTGTATATGTATGGAAGCCATTTTTAGATTTTGATAAGTTAGTCTCTCTCATGATTACCGAAGAGATCAATATGCAGGGTGACTCATTTGAAAGAAATAGTGAACATGTCCAAGCATTCTATTCAAGTTTAGGAAGGGAACGTGGTAGATTACCTTTGAGAGGCCGTGGTATGGGACATGCTGATAATAAGCAACAAAACAGGTTAAATCAGCAATTTGATGAAACACATGTTTCAGGAGGCCATGGAAACTTTAGAGGCAGGGGGAGCACTAGAGGAAGAGGTGGATGGCAAAACAAAGGTTCTGAAAATTCTACTATTGTTTGTCATTATTGTGGCAAAACAAGTCATATTGCAACCCATTATTATGCTAAGAAGGATGATATTGGTAGTGGTAAATTACAGTAAGGAAACTATGCATCATCTTCACGACAGAATGAAGATAAAAATGAGTGTTTGTTTATTATGCAGTATATGATGAATGCTATTACAAGAAATGGGACACATGATGATGTATGGTATGCCGATTCAGGTGAATCTAATCATATGACCAGTCATGTTGAATGGTTTGGAGAGATACAAGACTTACAAAATCCAGGCTATGTGCAGATGGGTAATGATTCATATACCACCCAATTTCACACATTGGAAAGGTTCACTTGTCCTTGGATAATGGCCATACAAATAATCTAACATATGTATTGTATATGCCATCAATCACAAAGAATTTAGTGTCTATTTGCCAAATGGCAGAGCAAGGGTTGCATGTTTGATTTAATGCAAAAGGTTGTTTTGTAGAAGAATTTAATGATAAGTGCAGGTTGGTTGCAAAAGGAAGTAGAGTTGGTCGCATGTTCACTTTAGATACTAGAATTTCTACAATGAATGTTGCTATGTATGCTAAAGGAAAATGACTTCTAGTAGTAGACATTGAAATATGGCATAAACATATTGGACATGCAAATGTGCAAAGGCTGAAATTAATGCAATCCAAAGGATTGATTATGGGGTTGCCTTCTTTTAGAGTTGCAGAATTTCATAAACTGTGTGAAGCATGTTAGTTTAGTAAGCATGCAAGACAACCCTTTTAGCATAACAGAGAAATGAGCATAAATATACTTGATATTGTGTATACAAATGTTTAGGAGCCTACATGGAATGTATCTCTTGGTGGCAGCAAATACTTTGTCACATTTATTGATTATTGTTCAAGGAAGCTATGGGTATATCATGAAGGAAAAGAGTGATGTATTTGAGCACTTCAAATCTTTCAAGGAAGCTATTGAAATAGAAATAGGCTTGAAAGTTAAGTTCTTGAGATCAGATGGAGGGGGAGAGTATCTCTGTAATGAGTTTAATGGCTTCTTGAGGTCTCATGGGATAAAGAGATAGTTTACTTGCAGGTGTATCCCACAACAAAACAAGGTTATAGAAAGAAAAAATAGACATATTGCAAAAGTTGCATGAGCATTGATGGCTAAAAAGAATATGCCAAAATATTTTTGATTTGAAGCTGCTCATATTGCTGTCTATATTATGAACAGAACTACTGCAGCAGCTGCAGTTCATGGAATGATCGCATCGAAGAATGCTTTACAAGCAAGAAGCTCGATGTGTCACACTTAAAAGTGTTTGGCTGTATTGCCAAATGAGCTACGCAAGAGTCTTGATCTGAAGGACAAAAAATGTATTTTTATTGGATATTATTTAGAATAGAAAGGGTATTGTTGTTATAACCTTGTCATAGGTGAGTTCAGAGTGAGCAACAGGAACACTATTTTTTATGAGATGAGTGTAAAAATTTACATGGCACGGCGAACAGAATCTGAGAAAGAGATAGAGAGTACGCAACAGATAAGAGGAGAATCAGTAAATTGTTTAGCTCTAAACAACTGATACAAAGATGGCTCTGTCCACCCGTGTGCTTCCACTGTGTGAAGCTTAGATAGTGATCTAGATAGAAGGTAGGTGAAGAGCTTAAGGCTAGCTAGAACAAAAACTCTGACTGGGTGAAAGATGAATAATAGATGGTTGTGAAGGGGTTTAGCTTTTATAGCCCGCGAAGGCCATTAGGTTGACCTGACCAACCTACCATATGAGCCTCCACTAGTCAGCCAGGAAATATTACAGGGAATATTCCCTTTACCATCGGGCCGGGGGTGCTGCCCCCGGACCCCCGCCAGGGGGGCTGCTAGCCCCCCTAGGACCCCCCAACCAGGGGCCGCTTCCGTGGCCCCTGGACCCCAAAATAGGGGCCCATTTTAACTCCCTTACCTTGCAACTCGATGCAATGCGCCTCGAGTTACTACCAGCTTAACCGCTCCATCTAACCCAAAGATTAGACCCACAACGGTCACCTTTTAGCCATCCGGTCACATAGACCTCAGATATACAAGTCAGGGTTCAACCAATGTCCAGGCTCACATTTGGCTTCTCCTCATAATGGGGGCCTTACAACTTTGAGCACCATGGATCATTGGTGGCACCTAATGAGGGTGGGACATTGATCATATCTAACACCCCCCTCAATGTCCACCCATAGGTGAACTATCTCCTCGGCCCAATGTTGAGTCTCTAAAGATGAACTTGAAGCAGATCCTTTGTAAGTGCTTTGGTGAAGATATCTGCTCCATTCTCCTCTGTTGGATAGTAGACCAATTTCACTATCCCATCCTCCATCAAATCACGCACATAGTGATACTGGATCTCTATATGTTTGGTGCGTGCATGAAACACTGGATTTTTGGCAATGGCGATGCAACTCTGATTGTCACATCTCAGCACAGTTGGTTCTTCATCCTGCACTCCCATATGCCATAGAATCCTTCTCAACCATACTGCTTCACATGCAGCAAAACAAGCTGCCTTGTACTCTGCTTCGGTAGAAGACAATGCCATTGTTGGCTGCTTCTTACTAATCCAAGAGAAAATTCCTGAACCCAAAGAGAAACAATAACCAGAAATTGACTTCTTGGAATCACTGTCTCCTGCCCAATTTGTCACAGTTCCCCACAAGAGAAGTTCCGAAACTGTATGTGATACCATAGTCAAGATTTTCCTTCAAGTATCTGAGCACCCGCATCCTAGCCTTCCAATGACTCTCATGAGGTTTCTTTGAGAACCTGCTCAAAACACCAACAGCAAAACTGATATCTGGTCTGGTGTTACACAAGTAGATCAGACTGCCGACCAACCTCCTATACCTCCCAATGTCTACTAGTGCTGATGTATCCTCGACGGATAACTTTGCATTCACCTCCATAGGTATAGCTATCTCCTTGCACTCGGTCATGCCAAATGCTTTCAAGATCTCCCATGCATACCTCTTCTGAGAGATGAAGATCTTTCCTGGCTCTTGCCAGACTTCAATCCCCAAACAATAGTGCAACAAGCCCAAGTCTGTCATTTCAAACTCAGAACTCAAAGCCTTTCGATTTTGGTTGATCATATCTTCATAGTCACCTATAATAAGAAGGTCGTCCACATATAGGACAATCATTACAGAATTTTTACCATCCATGTAAACATACAAGTTAGCATCTGAGGCATATCTTTTGAAGTTTAGGTTTAAAAAGAACTTATCTATCTACTGGTACCATGCTCTAGGGGCTTGTTTTAGCCCATACAATGCCTTCTTCAGCTTACACACTTTGTTCTCAGAATGGGGGACCTCAAACCCTGGTCACTGAGCCACGTACACCTCCTCCTTCAGGTCACCATTTAAGAACGCTGACTTAACATCCATTTGGTACACTGGCCACTTCTTATGGGCAGCCACTGCAAGTACCATGCGAATAGTGGTCATTCTGGCAGTTGAGGCAAACGACTCTTGAAAATCAAACCCTTCAACTTGTGAAAATCCTTGGGAAACTAATCTAGCTTTGTACTTTTCTAAGGTACCATCAGCCTTGTACTTTACCTTCGAGATCCACTTGGTGCCAATAACCTTCCGATTTGCTGGTTGATCCACTAGCTCCCAAGTGTCATTCTTCATTATGCTGTCATACTCCGCTTGCATAGCAGCCTTCCATGATGGATCTGCAAGTGCTTCTTCTAAGTTAGTTGGCTCCTTTACTTCTCTCATAATCTTAACCATCAAGGCCATATTGACTATGTGAGCAGAAGCCCTCCTTTGCTCCTCTATTCTCTGAGACCTCCTTGGTCCATCTGCCTTCTCCTCAACAGATGCAGCCATAGGATTATTGTGGTCATAGAGCTACTTCATCCAGCGCGGCAATGGCTTTTTCAGTGGGGTGATGTCAGGTTGGTGAAATTTTTCCTCATCATCTGAAGATGATGCTTCCTCCTCCTTAAGGATAGGGACAGCTCTCGGGACAGGTTCGTAGTGGACTACTTCTTCGCTTGATGATAAAGTGGAAGAACTTGCATTCTCCTCCTCCACTGTATGTGGCTCCTCCTTGAACACCACATCATGGCTCGCGATGATCTTCTTTGCCTCTTGGTTATATAATTTGTAAGCCTTCTGCTCATCACTATAACCCAAGAAGATACATTTTCTGCTTTTTGGTTTTAACTTGTTTCTCTTCTCATCTGGAACATGCGCATAACATTCACATCCAAAAATTCTAAAATGTGAGATAGATGGTTTCTTTCCAGTGTAAGCCTCATGAGGTGTTTTTCCCTTAAGAGCCTTTGTGTAGCTCCGATTTAGAATGTAGACTGCAGTATTAACAGCTTCAGCCCAAAAATGGTTAGACAATCCCTTGCCCTTTAGCATGCATCTTGCCATCTCCACAATGGTGCGATTCCTGCGTTCCACAACACCGTTTTGCTGAGGTGTGTGAGGTGTCGTCAATTGACGCTTGATCCCTTTGCTCTTGCAAAAGTCTTCAAACTCCTTTGAGTTGAACTCACCACCACCATCTGTTCTAAATTTCTTCACACTTTTCCATGTTTCATTCTCAACAAGTTTTAGCCATTCTTTAAACTTACCAAAAGCTTGAGCCTTATCACAAAGAAAGTACACCCACATCTTCCTACTGTAGTCGTCGACAATGAACATAAAATAAGAAGATCCCCCCAAGGCCTGTGTCGGCATCTTACCACACAAGTCAGCATGCACCAACTGTATTCTTGCTTTCTTGTGGAAATGCCTTTCTTTGTTGCTTGCCCATCATACAAGCTTCACATGGTTCCTTCAATTCAGTTATTGTAGGTAGGCGAGCAACCATACCTTGCTTTTGCATCTCCTTCAACACTGCAAATTCGATGTGTTCAAACCTTTCATGCCAAAGCTTACTTGTGCCCACTCTAATGGTGGCTGTAAGAGCACTTAGCTCATATAGGTTGTTCCTTCTTTCTCCTTTGCCAACAATTGTGCCAGTACTATCAAGAATTTATACACCTATCTTCTTGAACCTCACTTCATGACCAAGATCAGTTATGGCAACAACTGATAACAGATTTCTCCTGATTTCGGGAACATACAACACATTTGAAAGCTTTTTGACTTCACCATTTGCAGCAACAAAAGAAATAGTACATGTGCCCGCAGCAGGGAATTTAGCATCATTTCCAACCGTCACAGTGATGTATTCTTGTAGAGGCTGCATAGAACTGTATAGACCTTTCTTGTTGGTCATGTGATAGGAAGCCCCACTATCCAACACCCATGAGTCAGTGGTAGATTCTTCTTGCACGGAGGAGCACACTTCCTCAATGGTCACCATGAATAATTCCAACTCTGCTTTAGCTGTATCCCTTTACTTTTAAGGGTACCATTCTTTTCATCCGCCTTCTTGACACGACAATCTGCAATTGCATGTCCTTTCTTCTTGCAATAGAAGCACTCTCCTTGAAACTTCTTCTTGTCACCCTTCTTCTTTTTGTCACCATCATTTTTGGTGCAGGAACCACCTTTGCCTTTTGCATTGGCAGAGAATGCAGCATCTCCATTGTTGCTTCCTTCTCAGGCTTTTAGCCTCAACTCCTCCTCCATCAATAATGCACAAAACTCCTCAAAAGTCAAAGCTTGAGGTCTCACCTGAGTATTAAGGGGGCAATTACTAGTCCATCAAACTTTTGTGGACAAATCCGAAGACACCTCTGAGCTAGCTCTTTGCTAGTCTTTTGTATCCCAGCGCCAGCCATTTGGTCGCGCAGATTCTTAATCCGAGTGATGAATGCTTCAACCGTCTCTGCTTCATCAAACTTCTTCGCTGCTAGTTGATTCTCCAAGTTTTGAATCCTTGTTTGGTTTCATGTTTCATACTGACTCCTTAGTACATTCCAAGCCTCTGACGCTTTGGTTGTATGCTGAATCAAAGTCAAAACACTGTCAGAATAGCTTGTAACTAAGGCACACAATGCATCTTCATTCCTTCATTTCCAAGCTCGTATAAGATCTGCATTCGGAAGAATCATCACACTAGAATTTGATGGGTCGGGGATAGGCTGTGGTTCTGCGTCAGTCCCTAGTACAGTCTCCAGAAGCTCATAAGAATCAAGGATAGTTGTAATTTTGAACTTCCACAAGGTGTAGTTTGTACCATCTAACTTGCCTTCACTGAAGGTTGGTGGACGAATCCTCAGTATTTGAATAGCCGGTACAGCAGCACCACCTCTTGCACCGCTTCCAGATGCGCCAGAACCACTTCCGGAAGTCGACATAGTTTGTCTTTGCTATTGAAGCCTTTGCCTCTTGCACACTCTCCGATCTCTAGAGCCCCCTGTCTCTAATACCATGTAAAAAATTACACGGCGCAGCGAACAGAATCTGAGAAAGAGATAGAGAGTACACAACAGATAAGAGAAGAATCAGTAAATTCTTTAGCTCCAAACAACTGATACAAAGATGGCTCTGTCCACCCATGTGCTTCCACTGTGTGAAGCTTAGATGGTGATCTAGACAGAAGATAGGTGAAGAGCTTAAGGCTAGCTAGAACAACAACTCTGACTGGGTGAAAGATGAATGATAGATGGCTGTGAAGGGGTTTAGCTTTTATAGCCCGCGAAGGCCGTTAGGTCGACTTGACCAACCTACCATATGAGCCTCCACTAGTCGGCCAGGGAATATTCCCTTTACCATCGGGCCGGGGGCGCTGCCCCTGGACCCAAAATAGGGGCCCCTTTTAACTCCCTTACCCTGCAACTTGATGCAATGCGCCTCGAGTTGCTACCAGCTTAACCACTATGTCTAACCCAAAGATTAGACCCACAACGGTCACCTTTTTGCCATCTGGTCACATAGACCTCATCTGATATACAAGTCAGGACTCAACCAATGTCCAGGCTCACATTTGGCTTCTCCTCATAATGGGGGTCTTACAACTTTGAGCGCCATGGATCATTGGTGGCACCTAATGAGGGTGGGGCATTGATCATATCTAACAATGAGTAGTTGGTACGCATCTACTGGTGATATATTAGATGATGATAATGATCATGATAGCTATGTGCAGAAAGAAAAGCAAGAATTGCGCATCCTTAGTGGACCAGAAACATCATCTGGTACTACACCTAGAGTTAGCCCTTGGATTGGGTGACTAAGGAGTAGCCCCACATCTTTAGGTGGATCTACAAATGTTGCAAGTAAAGACAAAGGAAAGAAGAAAGTGTTGGATGTTAATGATGTATCTACTAGTCATTTGGGATTTGATGGAGATTCTAGTGGTTCAGAGAGTCTAGATGCTGAGCTTGGTATTCCTTTAGTCAGGACACTGGGTGTATAGAGAGCACATAGTAATGTAAAGACTCTGTTGAGTGATCCAGTGGTACATAGGTTTGTAGGGTTAGATACACTGTTAAAATATTTGGTTTTGAAGGTTATATAGCTCATCATTATGCTTATATGGTGAAAGTAGTTGAGGATGTTGAGCCCACTTGTTTTGAGGATGTTGTTGGTCATGCTCATTGGGATGTAGCAATGGATGAGGAGATGGCTACATTAGAAGCCAATATGACTTGGATTTGCAGCACCTCCTCCATAGGTGAACTGCTAAGGACACGTTCCGCAAGGGCCGTTGTCATGGCCAAGGGCTGTGACTGCTGTGATCCCTGATTGGAAGTAGTAAAAGCAGCTAGTCCAGTGGGCTGGCTACTCTTGGTGGATTATTGCGGTGTCAAGTCCCTAGGGCGATCAGAAGTGGTCATGTCTTTTGTTTCCCTTTGAGCATTCACCTGTGTAGATCGAGCATGAGTTGATCTAGTCACATTAGGTTGCATAGGCATATCCTTGGGCCGAGAGCTATGGATGGTGTCATGTCCCACCTCTTGGACATTTAGAAGCTTAGATGGAGATAGAGATTGGGATTGAGCAGCTGCACTTGATGACTGTTGTTGTGCTTCCTGTGTCCGTTTAGGGAAAGAGGGTGTTGGAGACTAGGGACTCTTAAGTGGCTCCAACATTGGCTGGAATATTTGCTCGTGGCTGTTAGATAATTTTACCATTTTCTTTGTTGAGCATTTAACCTTGCCATGAGCAATGTTGTGCCTATGATGCCTGCTATCCTCTTGGGGAATCAAAGGCTCCTTGGGCACTAGTGGCTTTTGCGTATCCTCAATGATTACATCTGATATCTGCTTGTCAAGCATGCTAGGCTGAGGATCTACCCTCCGATTAGTCCCATTTGGTTTCTTGATCTCGATCGTGAGGGACTCGTTCACTCCAATGTTCTTGACACGAGACTTGGTTTTTCATTTAGACTTCCTTCTATGCTTCTTTGCTCTTGAAACTACTTGGACTTCAGCCGATCAGAGGAGGTTTCGCAGGGGGTTTCGGTACCCAAATCCATCGGTTACCTACATAATACCCTTGAGCACGTAGCAACGCTTTGGATATCCATCTCAGCATTGTATTGGCTCTCCATCGATGCCTTCATCCATAAGGCTTAGGCTTCTTTTGGGGTCTTCTACGATATTTATAAGTCCAAAGCCTATCCTTGGCATTGGTTCCTGATCTCCTTGTTTCAAGCATGGCCTCCCTCACTCACTGGTTCTCATTGTTTGACCTGTGCTTGTATCAACTCCTCCAACAAGTCCTTGCTCTCGTTAGTAGGCTTGACTGTTATGTCAACACCTTCCTTGCCTTTCCCTCGAGGTTCGATGAGGTCACCCTTGCTAAAGGTTGTGACTATCCTCACACCCGGTAGTGTTAGGTGTATCCTCTGTGCTACATAGTCGGGCTCACACTTGGTCTCCCTTTTGAAGGGTCTTCCTAGGAGGGTTTCCTTGTTATAATTAGCACTATTTGGAGGAACGTGAAATAGGATAGGCAAGCTTTCAATTTCAATTGTCGCAAGGATTTTGCACTTCCCTATGAGTGCTTGCAGGTGTTCTCCGTAAGGGCTAAGAGTTACATTAGTTAGTGTGAGCTCTGGTTGGCCTAGTAGGGTCCGTGCTTCATAGGTTAAGATATTAAAATCTGCTCCTTCATCAATCAGAGCATCGATAGTGTGCTCTCTTTTCACGGTGAGTTTGACCCTAAGATAAGCATGTGGTACTATGTCTTCATCTTCCAGGTCTTGGCTTATAAATTTAAGCCTTCTAACAAATGCCCTTGAGTCCCCAACTGCACGACCAGAGGTGGATTCTCCACTGATGTCTTAGATCGTCTGTGCAGTGCTATTCAAGGTGCATCTATTGTCAGGGCTATCATATCTAGTCATCCTTGCAGTTGTAGCTTGATGTTGTTGATTTCCGCTTTGACTAGTTGCAGTCCGAATGCAACACATACCTGTTTTTGCAGTGTGGCCTTTTGCCCCTTGTTGGCTAGATTGGCCCATTAAGGTTCTAGGGTCTCTATTTGTCTTTATTCGGGTATGGGCTTTTGGTTTCTCTTTTGCAAGTGAGAATCCATGCCTGTGTAGAGCCATTACTACACTAGGGTCTAATTTGGATGACTTGTCACGGCACATGTTTTCTCTCCAACCTACTTAGGGGAGGTGCAGAGGGGACTCTATGGGGGTCCGAGGGGGGGTAGTCTCCTCCGGCCTGCAGGGCCGTTACGGTAAATGCCATGCACAATTTGAAGGACCGTTTATAGCCAAGTTTTGAATTACTTGCTCTAGATTTCAATCCAGTGATCGATCTATGATATGGTTTCGGCTCTATATGGTCTCTTGGTCAGTTTCAGGGTCTACAAGTTAAAATTTGGAAAAATCCAAATTTGGCCCAATAGGTCCAAATTGCAGGGGCCGAATGACCGATTTGGCCCGTCCGAGGGTTGAGGGACGAATGAGAAAGGGCTGAATGGGAGGAATTTCCCTAAGTTCGTCATAACTCCAAGCAAAGATGTCGCAGAACTCCTAAATCAAGGATACATAGTCCTCTCTCTCTTCCGAATTGAGCATGGAACCTAATATCATTAGGCATGCCAAGGTTCAACTTAATAACGTCCACATCTCTTATTCGATCTTGAGGCTCTATTGGCTCATTCAAGGTTTTGATAAATATCCTCTGTAGTGGACCCTTCTTTAGATCCATCACTTGATGGCGTCTCAATACCAGATGGATCATCTACTGTTTCTAGTTCAGTGGAGGATAATGGAGCTCTCTCACTCTGAGGAGACTTAGGGTAAGTATCCAATATTAGACAATGGGCACCTCGACCTAGAATCACGCGACCAGCGAGTATATCGACTTGACAGTCTGTCCGTAGAATCCATGGCCTACCTAGCAAAACTCGATAGTTAGGACGTCCTGCAAACCTTATCACCCTAAAGTCCAGATAGCATTACACGCTCGCAACTGTAATGTGGACCTTAGTAATGCAACCTTCCGGTTGTCTTAGACTATCGTCAGCCATCCTAAGAAGTGTGGAGCCATATTTTTGGATCTCTAGACCTAACCTCTCCATCAAATCTGAACTCATGATATTGACGGAGGATCCAGTGTCCATGATAGCGTGCTCCACTAATATTCCATCCACATATGCGGGAACCCTAGGGCAATGCTTTTTAGCATGATCAAACCAATCTTCTCCCACTCTAGCTATGCCCAAAGTTTCTACAATATACCCAATATGCAGGATTTTCTTGAATTCCTTGCATACTCCTAGAGAAATTTTAATCAATTGTAGGATATTTACATCTGGTTTAACTTCGCAAAGAGAACTTGCTAGGTCAAAGTTGTGGTAGTTAGCCAAATTTCTCTTCTCATGCCAAACCATTCTCTCCTTTGGTCTTTCAATCAGATTTGCTGCCTCTTTTTTAGCCCTTACCTTCTTTCTTGGCAATCCTTTATCCTTCTCGGGATCAACTCTACTATCAGCAGGTCTTAAAGGTCCACCTTCCATATCAAGATTGAGGACTCGCTTTTCCCTGGCATCTTGCTTAGGGCTTCCCTCAATAGCTTTTATAATTCCTTTGTCACCCTCTTTGATCTTTTGACCTCTTGTTATGGCTCGTAGATTAGAAGTTTCAGCATCATTGACACATATAGTCTCAATAAAGCTGACTGCACTACCATGAGGCAACTCCTCTACAGTAGCCTTTCCTCGTTACAGTATTTGTCTTGGTCCCTCATCTTGCTGGAGATTATTCCCTTATGCGCGATGGTTAACTGGACCTGGTTGTTTACTCCTTGTTGGAGAGAACTGATCTTACTCCTACAAGTAGCAGCTAAGTGGCCAAACTTTCTACAAATATTGCATCTAACATTCGGACAATTCATAGGGAAATGTTGGCCACCACACCACTTACAGCTGAATCTTGAAGAGGACACCCTCCTCAGGGCATCGACTCCCTATCAAATTCTGTTGCTTCTTAAGAAAATTGACGTCCACAGCTATTTGTCTGTATTGTTCAGAAATCATATCAGTATAGTGCTTCATCATGTCCTTAACTTCGCCAAGGACATTAGAAGCACTCGACTCATAGCCGCAATCATCTATCTATTGTCCCATCGGCCTAACTACTTGATTAGGAATTGGCCGCTGACCTACTGGGACAATGTTAGGATTCATTGTTTGGCTTCCACCACTTAGTGGGCCCGCCTAACTACCCATAGGCATAGTCATGCTAGGAGGGGCTAGTAACATAGGCAAATTCAGCATGATACTCCCTCTCCCATTCGCATTTGACGTGGGATCACCTTGACTCCCATTGGTCAAGGCCAAATTATTACCATTCCAGTGTATCCTTGCTGCATAAGCTGCTTACAAGCGCGACTCCACTCTTTCTGCTTGGATAATAGCAGTGTCAATGTCGGCCAAAGCAACACTACTCAACTACACCTGGATATTAAAATCCAATCCATGTAGGAAATATTGCAACTATGCAGCCGTTGAAATGGAAATATAAGTATTAAGTTTGCGAAGAACTTGCTTTAGTTTCTTGGCATAGGCTTGGACATTCTCATTTGGCTCTTGGCGTGTTACATTCAAGACACGCAACCAATACTGTCCACCCTTCTCAGGAGCAAACTCTCTACGAAAAGTCGTAAAGAATTGGGCATTGCTAGTTATGGTTTCGGCTTCTAGACTGTGATACCATACTACTGCTCTTCCTTTTAACGTCATGTTGAAGAACATCATTAGGTGTCCTTCGTCTTGGATTCGATAGTTGAACATGAGTGTTTGAAACTCCTTAATATGGAGTTCTCCATCTTCTTCTGCTAACCCATGGAAAATGGGCAAAGGTGCTTCTAATGCTGGTAAATCTGGTGTACCTGCTAGAATTGCAATGGGTTGTGCCATGGCTACAACCAGATTGACAATAAGAGTTTGTGTAGATACAACTATACCCCCACTTGAAGTGGGTTGATTAACTGGAAGAAGGAAAATACCAAGACTTCCACTTGCACTCAAAGGGCTGCTTTTGACACTTAGGTTACTAGAACCACTTCCACTTATGTGTAATGGGCTGCTCCTTTGAGGAGAATAGCGTCTTACAATCTCCAACCACCATCTAGCCCTCTCAGCACGTTCTACTTTTTGTATTTCAGCTTGATGGTCCTTTTCAGAGGACACAAACTGATTATTTAGTCCCTAAAAACCCTAGATTCGAGAACCACCACTTGTTGGCGGCTCTCGGTAAATGCACCACTCATGGGACCTAAAATGGGCCGACACTGGCTATAGCACTAGCCGGACCTCTGACATGCACAAGACAAACCCACGGCCTTACGATCAGAAGCGTCTACAGAACACATTGCCCTGCCATCGTACGTACATTCTGCGCTTGTATCATGTTTATAGTCCAACCCTTAACCTTCTCAAACTCCTCAACCTTCTCAGACTCCTTAACCTTCTCAAACTCCTCAGAGGGAGACCCTACACATTTTGGTGTAATTCACCACGTAGAACAACATAGGAGGCATCCCTCGGCTAATTTTCAGGGACCCACGCGACCCTCCTACACCTTGGGGATTGGCCCCTCGATGCGTCTCTAACATATATAACACATATGAAATAGACTCATGAGCATAAGCTTAAGTGGGAGCTAGCTATGTAGTCTAAAATGGATTCCATTATGAATAATCAGACTTAGAAATTGGTTCGTTTATCAAAGCAAAAAATGTATTGCCATCCAAGTGAATCCATAAGTTAAATATTACAGGTGATGCTAAGCAAAGTATAAGAAAAGGTTGCTAACCAAAGGTCTTAAGCAAGAGAAAGGTGTGGTCTTTAGTGAGATCTTTTCACTTGTGGTGAAATTGACTAGTCTTTGCATTATGCTTGCCTTGATGGGCTAAGGATGATATGGAACTTGTACAATTAGATATCAAGATAGTATTTCTACATGGTGATCTTCATAATGAGATCTATATGCATAAGCTATAGAGTTTTGTGGAGCATGGCAAAGAAAAGCTTGTCTACAAGCTAAAAGAGAGACTTTATGGATTAAATCAAGCTCTTTGGGAATGGTATAATAAGTTTGATGCCTTTACACAATCTTGTGGCTATAAGAGAAGTGAGACATACCATTGCTTATACACTAGAAAGACTAAAATGGCAACTTGATAGTGTTGATCCTTTATGTAGATGATATGTTGCTAGATAGGAAAGATAAGTATGAGATTGATACCCTCAAGAAAAGGTTAATGGAAACCTTTGAAATGAAGGATTTGGGACATGAAAATCACATTATTAGCATGTGCATAATTAGGGATGGAACAAAGATATTGATTTATCTATTTAAAAGGATTATGTAAGCAAAGTGTTGCAATGTTTCAATATGGATGAGGGGAAGACAATTAGTACTCCATTGCCTCCATATGTGAAACTTATTACTGATGATTATCTCAAACATGATGAGGAGAAGGTTGAAATGGCCAAGATTCAGTATTCATCATGTGTGGACAGTCTCACATATGGTATGATTTCCATTCACTTGAACATTGCATTTACAGTGAGAGTCATAAGCAGGTATATGTCAAATCTTGGCAAGAAAAATTGAAAAGCAATGAAAGGCATCTTGAGATACTTGAGTGATAGAAGAGATGTGTGCATATACTTTGAAAGAAGTAGCAATGTGTACGTGGATACATAGATACAAACTATGCAAGGAATGTCGATAACAAAAAGCCAACTACGTGGTATATTTTTACCTTGTGCAATAATGCAAGCTCATAGATATCTCGCTTGCATGTGGCATAATCTACCACTAAAGCTCAACATATCACAAACATATGTAGCATTATGTATCACTCAAGTTGAGTATATTGCAACCACATATATGTGCAAAAAAATCGCATGGTTTACTCATCTAGTGGGAAGCTTGGATCTCCATGAAAACATGCCATTGTTGCACAATGATAGTCAAAGTCCCATCATGTTGGCAAAGAACCTCGTGTCTCATGTGAAAACCAAGCATATAGAAGTGAGGTATCACTCCATTCATCAAGTGCTTGAGGATAAGCAAGCAGGGCTTAACAAATTTCACATTAGTAATAACCATATAGACTTTCTCACCGATAGTTTTCCCTCCAAAAATTTTGCACATTGCAAGGATTTGATGTGCATTGGGTGAGAGTAACTCGCATATATTATACCTCACACATTCTCCTATTATTTTTGTCCCCTTAAAAGCATATTGGCCTTTAAGTGGGAGATTTTGGGGTAAAGGCCAATGTGGCTAGCCACCCATCTCACTCACTAACCCTAACTATATATGTATATACTCATTCTTTATTCTTTGAGTGATAAGATAATATATGCAATCTCCATTCTCAATGTAACTCTAATATAGAGATATTACGATATGCATTAGCAAATGCATCATCATTTGATATATCAACATTTTGTATGGAAAAATTTTATAGTCATCCTTCTATTCATGATGAATGCAAGCCACCATACAAAACATTGAAGAAGCCTAAACCATTGAAAGAGATTTGTTGATGGTGGTAAGGCAAGGAAAATGCAAAATTATTGACACTCCAGAAACATGAAAATGTGCAAAAGGGAGCAATATTTCCAAAAGCCCTTGATTGAAAACTCCCCTTTGAATGTTTTGAAAATATGTTTTTACTCTTAGTTGGAGCCGCATCTTTCTCATGTGCTTTCTAGAAGTCTTCTATGAATCCCTAACATGTTATTTCTTAGCATATTCCTCATTGTTTGAGCATTATTTGTGGAACAAATGTGACCTTTGTAAAGAACACAAAAGGGTGCATTTTATGCAATAATCCTTAATACAATGACATGTGATCAATAAATGTTAAAACCAATCTCAAAACAATGAGATCTAATACATGGATGTTGAAACACTACTACTTTCAACACTACTACTCAAATCATACACACACACACACAAGAGATTTATGAATAGAGTAAGAATAAGAGCGAGACAAAGAGATACACGCACACACACTTGTGTGTGTGTGTGTGTGTGTGTGTGTGTGTGTGTGTGTGTGTGTGTGTGTGTGTGTGTGTAGAGAGAGAGAGAGAGAGAGAGAGAGAGAGTAAGATGTAATTATACACACACACAACAAGAGGTACACACACACACACACACACACACATATATATATATATATATATATATATATATATATATATATATATATATATATATTCAATAGGTCGATTAGACAATTTGAAATTAGTTGTGCAATGTCACTATATATTTATTATAATTTGATATTAGCTTAAATGTGATATTACTATGAATGAGACAAATAGAGCAAAGAGAGAGAGAGAGAGAGAGAGAGAGAGAGCATGTGTGCATGTGCAAGCAAGCAAATGACAATACAAAGATAAAATCCATAGATTTTGCAAACATGACACCACATCATAAAAGTTGCAATATAAAAATCCACTAAAATTTTCCAACCCTCCAATAAGGAGTCTCTTACATCTAGCAACATATATACACAATTTTTATTCATTGTTGCCAATAGGGACTGCCCCACGAACAACTTAAACTCCCCAACCTCCCTTCGTAGCATTGACACATGGTCCATCAACCCAAGAAATGGCCCATGGTAGTCAGTGGTGCATTGAAGAGGCAACCTCTCAATGGTCTTGGCTCAAATGACATTGTCCACATCATTACAAAAAGCACAGAATTTATTTCTCACTATGGATAGTGTCCAACATTAGATTGACTTCTTCCCTTTGGAAGGTCTTATAGTGACCCATAAAAGTATCCAAAAATCTTTTTAGCCAAACATAGCTCTTTGCTAAAGTATGCCCACTCTATTTGATACTACACATAG
The DNA here is from genome assembly GCF_053477565.2 of Lygodium microphyllum. Taxonomy (NCBI): domain Eukaryota; kingdom Viridiplantae; phylum Streptophyta; class Polypodiopsida; order Schizaeales; family Lygodiaceae; genus Lygodium; species Lygodium microphyllum. The sequence goes on along the minus strand of NC_141158.1, from coordinate 18,752,708 downwards.
TAAGCAGGGCTTTTGAATATATCTTTTTCACCACGGAAGAACCACCCATGTATGCAATGCACATTTGACGAGAGTTGTGGCACTTCTGCATGGCCATTCTTGCCACAGGCATGCTCAAAAGTATGCCTAGAAAGACATGTTTATACTCCATTGTTACAATGGCACTACATTCCATCTCAATAAACCTTCCAAAAAAATAAAATGGACAACAATAAAAGACTAAACAACACACCGATACAAACAATAAAATATTCACAAATAAAAAAAAGATGACACGAATTTTCAAATGATCATCATGAATTGAAGGGAAAAAAGTATTTATCTCAATTGAAAATAGTCCAAAAACTAATATAGGTAATCTTTTTCTTTCCAAAACACTCTATGCTATAAACTCTATGTAGCAATGAAGGTACATTCAAGACAATTTGTGGCTCAACAAACAATTGCAAACCCTTGAACCTTTGGATACAAATTATCAAAGACACAACCTCCTTACACAAAATGCTCACATCCTCTCTCAATTGTGCATCCACTCCTACACATGGGCCCTCAAGGAGGTTTCTCTCTCCAAAGGACCTTCTACATATCATCGAAGATGATATACATAAACCGGTTGGTTTCCATAATAGTGGTCCACATGGCCTATACCTCCTACCTGACTTGAGGAGACCACATATTAAATACAATCTCTACAAGAGCATTCAAGGTTCCATAATCAGTCAATGACATTTAAAACTCTTTCAAGAGATTTCAAGTGTCTCAAACAATTAAGATACTTGATATCGACATGCAAAGCACACCTAACTCGGCAATGCCACTTTTTGATAGCCCCTTCATAAGTTCATTGTGGACTTTCAAAACCCTATGTGCATTTTTGCATACTTGCTCATAGCATGCAATCTCCTTAGCACCAAAACATTCCAATATTTTCATTTCCTACATTTACACACACACAAAACAATAAGTATGTGAACGTAAGGAAACTTTTTAAAAAATCACACACACAATAAATAAATAAATGCACTACATGTTACAACAATCACTATGGGAAAAAAGAGGGATGGAAACATACAATTGTACACACAAGAAAAGCAATACATCCATATAAACATGAGAGAGAGAGAGAGAGAGAGAGAGAGAGAGAGAGAGAGAGAGAATTAGTGCACCACAAATTAAAGCAATCAATACATAAAGTTAGAATTCTCAAGTAATATGACCTTAAAAGTTGATGTAAGAAGCACAAAAGATTAATCCTCCATATAAGCATGGAGAGAGAGGGAGGGAGAGAGAGAATCAATGCATAAAGTTAGAATTCTTAATTAATATGACATATAAAAAGTTGATGTAAGAATGAAAAAAGATTAATCTATCTACATAACCATGTATTCACACACACAAAATTTTATGGAACATAAATGCATCACACATTAGAGCAAGTATCATTTTTAAAAAACGGAAGGGAAACATAACATTGGACACACACAACAATTCCAATACCTAAAGTATGCCCCTCTAAATTAATACAACATATGAAAAATCCATGTAATAAAACTACAAAAGATTAATCCATGCATATAAGCATATAACATGGTATAGAGAGAGAGAGAGAGAGAGAGAGAGAGAGAGAGAGAGAGAGAGAGAGAGAGAGAGAGAGAGAGAGAGAGAGAGAGTGTGTGTGTGTGTGTGTGTGTGTGTGTGTGTGTAAAAATCTAGTATAACAATTTGGGGGCATTGTGTAGAGGGGCTTGGCATTTATTTTTCCAAACCTATAAGGTCTCACATTATTATAACAATGTGGTGATATAAGAACTTATTTGTGCAAAGGGGCTTAGCAGTTATGTTCCCAAACCTATAAGGTCTTGCATTATTATAATGTCATCAAGATTACCTCAAAGATATTCTTCTATTTTGGTCTGTATGCGTCGAAAGTAAATAGATAAACAAATATCTTACTACTATATTATTTTAGCTATAGGTTCGGAAAGCCCCGAACCTCTAGAGAGCTTCCCGAACCTACCTCCTTTTCCAAACCTCCCTGCCCTTCCCCTCCCCTCTTTCTCACGTGTAATATCTCATTTTCTCTTTCCCCTCCCTTTTTTCATTAAAGCCTCCCTCCCCCGCCCCCTTTTTTAAATTAAAACTCCCTCCCCTCTCTCACTTATAATCTCTCTCTTTCTTTTCCCCTCCCCTTTTTAATTAAATTCCTCCCCCCTCCCCCCTCTCTCTCTCATGTGTAGGACCTAAGCTCTCTCTCTCTCTCTCTCTCTCTCTCTCTCTCTCTGATAAAACTTTTTAATGTAAACTTTTTGTTTAATTAAAATTAAAATAAGGAGAGAGAGAGAGAGAGAGAGAGGGAGGGAGTAAAGCCTCCCCTCCCCCCCACCTCCCTTTTTTAAATTAAAAACACCCTCCCCTCTCTCTCACTTATAATCTCTTTCTTTCTTTTCCCCCTCCCCTTTTTAATTAAATTCCTCCCTCCTCCCCCCTCTCTCTCATGTGTAGAGCCTAGGTTCTCTCTCTCTCTCTCTCTCTCTCTCTCTCTCTCTCTCTCTCTCTCTCTCTCTCTCTCCCCCCTTATTTTAATCTTACTACTATATTATTTTAGCTATCGGTTCGAAAAGCCTCGAACCTCCAGAGGGCTTCCCAAACCTACCCCCTTTTCCAAATCTCTAAAGGGCGACCCGAACCTACCCCCTTTTCCAAACCTCCCTCCCCTTCCCCTCCCCTCTTGCTCATGTGTAATATCTCATTTTCTCTTCCCCCTCCCTTTTTTCATTAAAGCCTCCCCTCCCTCCCCCCCCTCCTTTTTTTAAATTAAAACCCCCTCCCCTCTCTCTCTTATAATCTCTCTCTTTCTTTTCCCCCTCCCCTCTCTCACCTATAATCTCTCTCTTTCTTTTTCCCCTCCCCTTTTTAATTAAATTTCTCCCCCCTTCCCCCTCTCTCTCTCTCATGTAAAGGGCCTAGGTTCTCTCTCTCTCTCTCTCTCTCTCTCTCTCTCTCTCTCTCTCTCTCTCTCTCTCCTTATTTTAATTAAACAAAAAGTTTACATTTAAAAGTTTAATTTGAGAGAAAGAGAGAGAGAGAAAGAGAGAAATATACAAAGAGTAAAAAAAAAGAAGAGGAGGGAGGGAGAGAGAGAGAGATGGGAGGAACAAAGAGAAAGAATTATAGAGAGAAAATATAAAATTTAAGAGAGAGAGAGAGAGAGAGAGAGAGAGATTAAAAGAAAAAAGAAAAAGAGAGGAGAGAGGAGGAAGAGACAGAGAGAAGAAGATGAGAGAAAGAGAAAAAAAATAAGAAGAGAAAGAATTTGAACACATTGAGAATTATAAAGAGAGAAAATATAAAATTTAAAAGAAAAAAAAAGAATTATAGAGAGAAAAGATAAAATATTTAAAAAAAAATTAAAGAGAAAAAAAAAGAAAAATGAGAAACTTTCTTTTATATATATATATATATATATATATATATATATATATATATATATATATATATATATAAAGAGCAAAAAAGAAAGAAGAGAAGAGGGAGGGAGAGGAGAAACAAAGAGAAAGAGAATTATAAAGAGAGAAAATATTAAATTTAAGAGAGAGAGAGAGAGAGAAGAGAGAAAGAAAGAAAAAAAGAAAGTTATATTAACGTCTTCTAAAGACCAAAACTGGCCTATGAGACAAACTGTGATACAACTGATGAGGTCCAGCTATCCAAAATAAAAATACTGAATGAAAAGCTAAAAACTGAAAACTGAAAATACGGTGCTGTGAGTGTGATAAGTGTCGTGTATGTGTATGTGCGTATGTAGCTCTGGTACTCCAGATAATGGCATAGATAAGGAGGAAGAGAGAGGGAAGAGAGACATAGATAAAAAAATGAGAGAAAAAATAAAAAGAGAGAATTTGAACACGGTGAGAGAATTATAGAGAAGAAATATAAAATTTAAAAGAAAAAGAAAAGAAAAAATCTAAAGAAAGAAAAAGAAGAGGAGAGATAAGGAAAAGGGAGGAGAGAGAGAGAGAGAGAGAGAGAGAGAGAGAGAGAGAGAAGAAGAATAAGAATAAGAAGAAGAAAAAGAAAGAGAGATGGAGAAAAAGATAAAAGATAAGTCTTTTTAAAATTTAAATATTTTTTGGGAAAGAGGAAGGGAGAAAGGAGAGAGGAGAGAGGAGGAAAGAGAGAGAGAGAGAGAGAAGATATAATTTAAAAGAGAGAGAAGAGAAAAAATGCAAAATTTAAAAGGGAAAGAGAAAAAAAAAACGAAAAATTAAGAGAAAGTGGAAAAGAAGAAAAGGGGGCGAAGAGAGATAGAGAGAGAGAGAGAGAGAGAGAGAGAGAGAGAGAGAGAGAGAAAGGAGAAGGAAGAGAATATAAACATAAAGAGAAAATTATATATAGGAAAAAAATAAAATTTACATACTTTAAGAGAGACTGAGGGGAGGGAAAAAAAGTGAAAGAAGAAAAAGGAGAGAGAGAGAGAGAGAGAGAGAACATATGAGAATTATAGAGAGAAAAGATAAAATAGAGGAGAAAGAGAGAAGAAAAAGAGAGGAGAAAGAGATTGGGAGAGAAAAGAAAAGTGCAAAGAGAAGAAAAGGAGAGAGAAAAGAAAAAATTTAAAAAGAGAATGAAGAGAGAAAGAAAGGAAAAAAAAGGAAAAAAGAGGAGAGGGAGAGAGAAGGAAAAGAGAGGAGAGGGGAGAGAATAAAAAGAGAAGAAAAACGGTGAGAAAAAAATGAGAGAGAGAGAGAGAGAAAAAAAACCAAGAGGAGAAAAAATAAACTAAAATAGAAGGCAAAGAGAGAGGGGGAATTAGACATTGGGAATTTGGAGGGGGAGAGAGCGCAAGAGAGAGAGAGAGGAAAAAGAGAAACAAGAAAGATGAGAAATGGATTGTTGTAAAGTTGTCGTGCGATAGCACAGCTACTTCGCGTGCCGCTTCGAGGCAGTGAAGCTGCCACCAAGTGGCCTAGCATTCCATGCACGCGAAGCGCGCGCGGAACGCTAGTTTTGTATTAAGAAACTAAAGACCACACGAGAGACAAACACCAAACCATTTAAAAACGCTTTGGTTTTAGCTCTCTGACGCTCGCCGGCCGGCTATGGAATGGGAGACATCCTTTCCTGCTCCATCTCTCTCTCTCTCTCTCTCTCTCTCTCTCTGTGCCACACTTATGGATGATGGGCCTACCTCCTGCTACAAACGACCACCCGAGCCCATCCTCTGAACATCAAGAAGAGAAGCTCCTACTGCAAGCAACCGCCCCACCCCATCCTTTGATCAATAGACTTGTGATGATCAACCAGAGTAGGTCTTTTTCGCAGTTGCTGCACTTGTGCTTGAGATGACTGTAAGCCCTCATTAAACCCTCATATGCCAATAAGCAACACTGCTACTAGATATGACTTGTTTTTAATCATCTCTGGTTTAGCTATCATTCATCATCGAGATTCGACAAAGTTCGAAGTTGAACTAGAACTATGCAAACCTGCAAAGAGTGTGGGTTCTTGCTTGAACCTCTCATGCTCACACAATCTATCGTGGATGTACATGAACTACAATAGACATTCTTGAAGCATAGACAAGCACATATTGGGAGCCCAAGTATAGGCAAAGCTCACCTCCAATACAACGTTTCCGCTTCATGGAAGTCCACATTCTCACATTCAACCTCCCCCCCTGCCACTCTACCACCGAAGGTATGACCCTATCTGGGAAACTCTCCCATGAGCTCATAACTGCCTTGCATTTTCTCACCCATTCTACCAAGCCAAAAGCTTACAATGGCCTCTGTTGCTATGTCTAGCAAGTTTTCTATTCGCAAGCTATATAGCCCTTTTCCATAGCAATGGATTTCCAATATTTCAAGATCAATCTTATGTTATTTAGAGATTCATGTTGAGTGGCCGCCAATCATCTTTTTTGTAAGATTTTTTAAAAGTACTTTGCATATTTTGCTTTGGTTATCCTTCTCTAGTTGCCATGTAATCTTCGAAGCTGACATGCCAGGTCTGGTGTATGCCTCGTGATATGGGAAAATAAGAGGCAGTATAGATATACATATACATATAGACATAGATATAGAAACTCCCTACATTCAAAATAAAGATATTGGCTCACTGCATTGCTAAACTAGCCGGGCCATTTTGTAATGGACGGCTTTCTGATGTTCAGTTTTAATAGAAATTAATCTCAGGGCATCTAAAATAAAGCTATTGGCTCCCTGGTTTTACTAAGAAAAATGTTAGAGATGGCATGGATTCAAACAGCAGCTGATGGATATTAGCCTAAGCTCCTTTCAGGCCAGTGTGCAATGTGAGATGCCATAAACAACATTGCTAGAAAAGTGAACACTCTGTTAAGAAAATTAGAACACCAAAACCATAATGCAGATCAGTGCTACCATTCACTGCAGACAGATTTAAAGTCCATAATTTACAACCAGGGTCTAAATCAATCTGCATCTGAACATGTCTGACAGCCAACAGAGTGCTTAAGTACTTTGAAGTCCAACAGCACAAGATTTCGTCGTGTATAAGGAATCAGGAAATCCTTTCACAGCAGAGGTTTTCGATTCCTTACAGGGTGATTGACGTGGTGATCAGTGCTGAATGTTGAAAACCACCCCACTCGACTGCTCAGTGTGCAATCCATGTATTAACACGTTGCCACAACTAGTGCGGCTCCAAGTGTATGCACAGAATTCAAATGCCCAAAAAGGCCCAGAACACTTGCAGAGACAATGGAAACAGGATTAGCATAGATATAGTTTTATCCAGTAATCATTGCAGCTATACAGCTGGCAGTGCAGAACAACTAATGCCCTACGAGTGCTCCATTATGTGCTTGATTATTGTACAAACGAGGATCTCTGAGGAAGATCAACCCTGTATGGGGAACCCCATGTATGTAGCATATCACATTGTCAAGTGTTGCTTCAACACCATTCAGATATACCTAGAAGAAAACAATGTACAGAATGATAAATAACCCAAGACACATCAATAACCTCAGGAGTTTCACTTCTTGCTGATCATGAGCCAATGGCGGGGATGTATATGCGCGGGCCGCACCATGAAACCCTTGCATGGGGAAGCCGAATGGATAGCCCGCCCCAAAGCCTGTGCTGTCGGGGAAGCCATGCATCTGGAAACCAAAGAGGGAAGGAAACAGACCGAAACCTGCCGAGAATGTGAAATTCCCAGATCGCGCTGCCGTCATCGGAGATCCGGCATCATTTCCCGACATGAAATTGAACGATTCTCCTGGCGGCTGCGGTGACGGGCGTGCAGTCTGCGGTCGCTGGCCAGAGGGCCTGTGGGGGATACTAGGGTCATCAGCAGGGATCTTCTTACTGCGCGGATCGGATCCACAGGCGTTCCCACGTCCATAAAGGGGCACGATCTTGTCTTCATCGACCACAGCCTTGCAGACGGGGCACTCATGGCAAGTGGAGTGGCCACGGAGCCAGCGGTAGAGGCAGGGCCAGCAGAAGAGGTGACCGCAGAGGGTGACGACGGGATCTCGGGCTAAGTCCAGGCAGATGTTGCAGTCGAAGCCTGATGATGATGATGACGACGAGGACGATGGGGGCGGACCTGCAGGAGGTGTTTTGGATCGGTCGTATTCCCCTGCGGGGTGAGGCATCTTCCGAGTTCTCTCAGGAAGGAGAGATCTGTGTGAATTAGGGTTTGCCTGCAGAAGATGCACGATCGACAGACAGACAGACGCACGGACGGAGAGAGAGAGAGAGAGAGAGAGAAACGGGATCACACAAAAGTTTTAATCTATTGAAAAGGTTTCGAATATGTAAAACCGAAGCCTCACAAAATACAAAGCACTCACAAGACCCATCATCCTTGTCCGTATGTATACTTTTGGGCATCTTATATCTATACTTCGATATTATCTTATTATTTTTGTAGTAGCACAAACCACCAACTTCTTTTCGAATTTGTCAAGGATTCCTAAATTTAATTTTAAATTTCTCCTTTAAAATCACACATGTTAGGACTCTTAGTTACATACACTTTTTGAGAGATCTCTCTTTCTCTCACTCTCACAAGATCTCTCTTGCTTGGCCATAGCCTCTCTCTTGCTAGTAAAGAGGAGGTGCAGGCGTCAAAGAAGAGGTGGGTAGAGCCAGCTGATAGGGGGGAGAGAGAGACACACGTGTGAGCATGCATACGTGCACATGTACACAAACATAGATGAAGAAAAAGGAGAGAGAGAGAGTGTGTGTGTGTGTGTGAGCAAAGAGATCTAGATATAGAGATAGGAGAGAGACTGAAATAGAAAGAGAGAGAGGGAGGGAGGGAAAAGTAGAGAGAGAGAGAGAGAGAGAGAGGACAAAGAGAGGGGGACATAGGGGAAGAGGAAAGGGAAGAAATGAGAGAGAGAGAGAGAGGAAAAAGAAAAAAGAGGAGAGGGAGAGAGAAAGAGAAGAAAAGAGGGGGAAAGAGAAACGAGAATAAATGAAAGAGAGAGAGGGGGAAGAAAAAAGAGGAGAAAATAAAAGTAGGGAGGGGCAGGGAGAAGAAAAGAAGAAAGAGAGTCAAAAAGGAGGAGACCGATATGCGGAGAGAGAGAGAGAGAGAGAGAGAGAGAAGAGAGAGGAAAAAGAGGAGAGAAAAAATGGGGAGAGGGGGAGAAGATGAGAGAATAAAAGGGCTCTATAGGCTGTCTTGCGACGAATTGACAACACATGTGTGTTCCTGGCAATGAAGAACCCCCTGCGGTACCTTCTGATCGCGAAGGACCTCTCCTAGGAGGCAGAGGACCACTCGGGAAGTCTCCTCTTCAAGACATTTTTTCTCACATAGAAATTGTTAAGCTCTATGGGAATTGTTAAGCTTAAAAAGAGCTTAAGCTCTAATCTCTCAATCAAGTAACGCGGCATACTTGTCAATGTCGAATCCAGCGAAAACGTGTCATCATCCTGCGCTAATCCCACGAATTATTTAAGCTTTTTGTTTAAGGCTTAAAGTTATTAAGCTTAAACTTCAATTAACAATCTCTTACCTAGCAGGTGTTCACACTATGGTACTCCTGAACCGGTTTTGAAGTTCCAGCAAGCCCCTGTTCCCACCTGCAACTTGGCTGAGCAGATTTACAACAAGAAGGCTGTCACGTGCAGTTTATGCGGAAGACTATTTTGCTTGGAAGAAGACTGTTTCCAATTGCCATACCTGAGAAAAAAAAAGCAAGATCGTAAAAGAAAAAGGCATTAAAAAAAGCAAGCCTTGTAAACCCAAATTTGAACTACACTCATCATTCTAACGAGATTTTGAGTGTGTAAGGTTGTTTGAGATTTTTATAGGATGTCGGATCATAATATGGACGATTTTATGGGCGAATGTGATTTGCCAGAGCTGACTATGAAGTAGAATTGGATCTAATCATGATGCAGCTTCAAGAACAGCGAAGGGCACATCAAAACTTGCAAGCACAATTGGCTACACTTCAACAATCCACTGCCGATTAAGATGGAGCGTAACCTGAAGATGTCATTCAATGTACTATTGATGCGACACTCGATGCAGAGGCTCCTAGGAAAGAGGCCAAGGTAAGTAAAAGAAATTTTAAATTCTGTACTTTTAATGGACAACGTGATGGCAAAATTGTTCTTGCTTTCATTAGTTAGTTTGACGATTATTTTCATGAAGAACAATATGTTGAAAAAGATAAACTTAAATGTGTCACTAACCATCTAGTAGACAGAGCATCATTATGGTGGATTGTTGTCCACAGGAGTATTGATTGTCCCTCTACTTGGGAAGCCTTTCCTTGGGAAGCCTTTCAAAAGAAATTTTTGCAGAATTTCCTTCCATCTCAATTCCATGAGAAAGCTATCAAACAGTGGGATCTCCTGCAACAAAGAGATGGTGAAACTATTCCGTAATACACTAAGCATTTCTGGAGTGCCTTACTTCAACTTCGAATGCTTGAAGATGTTTCTGAGGCGACCCACAAGCGCAAGTATATGTCCGGTTTACTTAACACTTCTATGCGAAAGTGAATATATTCAAGCCAAAGACTTTGGAGAATGTGATTTCTTTAGCACATGATGTGGAGGATAAAATTCATGGACGAGAAAAGCGACCGTAACAATTTTCGATTAGTAGTAACTTTGGTACAAATCAATTCAATTCTAACTTGTGAAGATTCAATCAAAATTTCTTTGCTCCTTCTTCTTTTTGTAAACCCTGGACTCGACCTCCTACTTTACCGTCAAATACAAATTCAAACCCTAAGCCTTCTCTCTAGCCAAATCCCAATATACCCAAACTTCTAGCCCTTGCCAATAATGCCTCCAAATCAAAGCCTATGGTTTGCTACAAGTGTCATCAGCCTGGACACTTAGCAGCAAACTGTCAGTCCAAGAAGCAAGTTGTTCAAATCAATCACTTGGGAGCAACTGATGACGAGGACCATGAAGATATGCTAAACTTCACTGAAGATGATGATGATATCAGTGATGCTTCAGATACTTTACCAGGTATGCCAAATCCTCATTCGTTATTAGCAATGAAATGTTTTATGCATGGTCAAGAAAAGATTGTTTTGCATGATGATGGAAGCATACATGATTTTATTTTCGCAAAGTTGGTAAAAGAATTGAATTTATCTACTATTACAACTCCTTATCACGTAAAGGCTGCATTCTTAGGCATTAGATACAATGGTACACAAGACGTACATGATTTAGAGACTAAAATCGGTGATTATATTGAGCGTAGAAATTTCTTGGTTGTGCCTTTGCAAGCTAGTGATATTATTTTAGGAAAGCCTTGGCGTCACAAATATAATCCTAACATAGATTATTCCACACATTTCATGAAAATTCATTTTAACAAAAACCAAATCACATTACATGGATTGCACACCTTTGATAATTTTCCACTGCTTAGTCACACACAGGCTAAACGTGCATTGAGAAAAGATAGTAAATCATATTTAGTATGGGTGAATGAAATTGAAGCTAAGAAAAATTAGATGCATCCTAGGCATACACAATTTCTTTCACAATTTAAAGATTGTTTTGCTGCTGATTTACCACTTGGTTTACCACCTACATGTCATGAAGACCATAAAATAGATTTAATCCCAGGTTCTCAACCACCATGTAAAGCGCCTTATAGACACAATCAGATTGAACAAAAAAAAATCCAAACACAAGTTGAGGAACTGTTGAACCAAGGTATCATTAGGCCCAGTAGTTCTCCTTTTGGTGCACCTATCATATTAGTTAAGAAGAAAAATAATACCTATAGGATGTACATTGACTATCACACCCTAAACAAAATCACTGTTAAGAATAGATATCCGATCCCTAGGGTAGACGACCTCATGGATAAACTACAAGGGGCCATTATTTTTAGCAAGATAGATTTCAAATCTGGATATTATCAAGTACAGTTGGATACTCCTAGCATTTTTAAGATTGCATTTAGAACTCAGTTTGGTCATTATGAATTTCTTGTTATGCCTTTCGGTTTGACCAATGCACCAGCTACATTCAGTCGTATGATGAATCGTATATTTTTGAAATATCAGAATTGTATGATTGTTTTCTTTGATGATATATTGGTTTTCAGTAAGGATGAGCATGAGCATTGTGAATATCTATCTTTAGTTTTCAAATTATTGAAAGAGAATCAATTGTATGCTAACCCTGATAAGAGTGAATTTTTCCAAACCCAGATTGAATACTTAGGTCACATTGTTTCTTCTGATGGTGTTTGTGTTGATCCTAAAAAGATAGAGGCAATTTTTGAATTGGCCAATCTTTAAAAATGTACATGAGTTACGTTCTTTCTTAGGCCTTACTAGCTTTTATAGAAAATTTGTGAGAGATTTTTCATTGCTTGCATTGCCTTTAATGAAATTGTTAAAGAAAGGTGGTGTGTATCATTGGTTTGACAACCAGAAAAAGTCTTTTGATTTGTTGAAACATGCTTTAACACATGCACAAATCTTGCAATTACTTGATTTTAGTTGACCATTCTTCCTAGTAGTCATGATGCTAGCGGATCAGGAATAGGAGTTGTTCTCATGTAAGCCTCACATCCCATAGCCTATTCTAGTTGCAAACTTAAACCTTCTGAGTTCAAGTACTGCACCTATGATAAATAATTGTTAGCTATAGTTCAAGCCTTATGTCAATGGAAACATTATCTAATGGGATCCGAATTGATGAATAATAAAACTGACCAACAAAGTATCAAACATCTCCTTAGCCAGCCACAAATTTCAGACCATCATATCAAATGGGTTGCTTTCATTCAAAGTTCTCATCCACTTATCCAATATCAGCCAGGAAGAGAAAATGTTGTTGCCGATGCCTTGAGCAGAAGACCAAGTATCCATAATATTTATGTTATATCCTTTGATTCCCTTACTTCTATGAAGGATACCTATGACAATGACCCCAATTTTCAAGCTAATTGGAATAAATTAGTCGCTAATAATTGGATTCCAATTGATTCTTTGTTTTATTCTAATGGATTTATGTTTTATGAGAAAAGATCGTGTGTCACTATTCCATTTAGATCATTTGTGTTGCACGAAATTCATTGTCCTCCATATTTAGAATATAGAGGTATTATTTCCACTTTAAGAACATTGGTTGAAGATTTTTATTGGCTGCAAATGGAATCTGATGTTTTTAACTTTGTTTTGAGTGTTTAATTTGCCAAAGAATCAAGCGACACCATGGTAAGCAATATGGTTTGTTAATGCCTTTAGCAATTCCTAACCCATATACAATTTCAAAACCACAAACATGGGACATGCATTTGCATCTACTTCAATTTACATACAATAATACACCACACACACTTACTCATATAAGCACCTTTTGAAATCATTTATAGACATAGATTGCCTACACCTATTACATCATTGTCGAACAAAGTTAAAGCTACTGATGATATTGCCAATATGCATGCTACTATTTTTTCTCAAGTTAAAGATATGATTGTAAAAGCCCAGCAATCATACACTAAACAAGCTAATAAGAAAAGAAAAGGCATGAGTTTCAATGTTGGCAATTATGTTTGGTTATGCATTGAAAAAAGAAGATTGCAAAGTATTGAGAAATACCCTCTTGTTAAACTAGCACCTAGGTTTTATGGACCTTTCAAAATAATTCACAAGATCAATGACAATGCATTTTAATTAGAACTACCCAAACATTGGAAGATCCATAATACTTTTCATATCACTTTGCTACGACCTTTTAGAGGCCAATTATTTGTCCACCATGTCTATGAAAATCCTCCTTTGTTAGAAGAAAAAACTGAAGTTCTTGAACTTGAAACTATTCTAGACACTGACTTTATGACCACTAGAATTGGCCGTAGATATTTTAGATATTTGGTTAAGTTTAAAAATCATCTTGTTGAAGAGGCCCAATGGATGCATGCTTGCGATCTAAGTGCTTACCCCTCACTACTCGCTCCACATTGAGCTAATAGTAATTGAAGATAATTGCTATCCCACCCCAGGGGTATGATGCGAGGAGGCATATTCCACGGTGGATTCCATGATTATATTTATTTGTCGGGGCTCGTGTACAAGGTGGATTCCTTATTTGAGAAGTTGACGGGGACGCCTGTCCTTTTCGGGTGTTAGATTAATTTAATATGCACATGGGTAATTCCATAGCGGGTGATTTCGTAAAATACATATTAAATTAATCGATGTTTATGAGTTTAGAGTGTGCACTTGAATTAAATTAAGGCTAGGATAGAGTTCCAACCTATTTAATTATTTTGTAGCTGGAGACAACTAGGTATTCACTTTTGTTGGGTTTTATCTAATTATTTTCTAACAATTGTGAATGCTTCAGTTGATGTATATAGCAGGCGACGGAGGCATCGGGTAGCACTGCGATGACGTGAATCTAAATGCCAAGAAGAATTACTATTTTTGATGGGCGTGTGCCTTATCACTAAAGGCATGGTGCCAGTATTTATTTAAGCCCGCTTATTTATTAAAGCACTTGACAAAACAATTATTATCTTGTATGCGTATAGACACTCGGTTAAATATTTTATTATTTGATATTTGTATTTAGACACAGCCCAACTTTTGGATGCCCAAACGCCTTACTCTATAATTGGGCAAAAGCAAACGCAAAAGCAAAAGCATGCTATTTGTAAAGTGGCCTTTTTTTAAGCTTAAAGATAAATAAATCTATAAATACATGCCTTGTGAAGTACTCACATAAGGCATGGGAGGAGATTGCACACAATTTGTCTTTTTGTCTCATGTCGTGCAAATTCTCTTTTCTTTTATGAAGGTTTTGTAGAGTTCTTTATTCTTGGGGACCTTCCGGCATTCACTACGCACGCATATATCATCCGATCTGCACACAAAAAATTTAAACAGAATGTAAAAATTTGGATAGAGGAACACAAAGCTGCCATGCGATAGCAATGCAACTCTGCTTAGTCGCTTCTTCGCGGCAGCTTCATGTGATATTGTGACGCGACCTAGCGTTCATCGTGCATATTACACCTAGCATTAGGGGATATGAAAACCCATTTGCTTACACCCAAGTGGAACCTTGTGATATCCCTACTAGTACCTTGTTAAAATAGGACGCTATTGTAGCTCTAGCAAGGTTAAGCTCCTTTCTATGCTATGATTGTTGGACTGTTTAACTTTTTAGTGTACCCAATCAAATGTAATTTTTTTTGCAATTTATAGTAATCAATTATGTGATTGGTTTCATTTCTGTTATTCCCTTATTGTGTAACATATGCTATGAACACTAGTGCGATCAAAGCATGTGAGTTAGCCTTGCTCTTCCTGCTCAATCTGGGGCAACCCAACCCTGAGAACTTCAAATAATATTCTTCGCCACATGTATGGAAGAGGTCATATGCTACCTACAACTTCCTCCCCTCCATCTGCTTCCATATTTATCATCACCTGTCCCTCTCAACAACCTTATATAACTCATCTCAACCCTTCATCTTTACTGTGGTGTCACGCTTAGCTTAGACTTTGTGGAAGTTTTGTAAGTAAAGTGAATACGGTGTGACATGTCATTTTGCCGCTTTACATATGAAATGCATAGCTTACCTTTACTTCCAAGACTCTAGTTGGGACATTACTTTAGTCTCAACACTTGCAACCTCAACTTGGTTGTTATATAGGTCATCGTAGTAAGGCCATTGCCTTGCTTTTATCCATAATAATGTATATAGTTGGCTCCTTGGTAAGCATCCATTATCAGTACTACAATCAACTAGTATGGGAAAGTCATCCCACTTCCATGCTTGGCACCCTATCTATTAGTTGGTGGCATAGCCTATCAAGCTACCAAGAGGAGGCAAGCATAGTGGACCTAGCCACAGTTGAAGAGAGGTGTGTGATATAGGGAGACATGTGGGTAGGAAGATGAACAAAATATGTGTGCCATCCTTAGGTTATATTGCAAAATACCACTTTGTTCATTAATTAAGATCTCTAGCATAAAGCCATGCTACCATCCCATTGCAAGTAATTGAAACACCTGATTCTAGAGTGTGAGGAAGCTTACAAAGTTGCTCAACAAAAGAGGTTGAATCTAACTTTTCAAGATATCAATTGAGCAAAGAAGACAAATGATTATAACCATAAAAGGAAGTCACTTCCAACAAAGCCTCCATCGACCAATTTTGTAAAGAAAGGCATATGGTTGTAGCCATTATAGGATGTCACTTCTAGCACATGCACATGCGTTTCTCCTCCATACCCTTTCTTCATATCAATTTGATACTCCATGCCACTTTGTGGAAGTAAAGGCGGTGTTGCGAGGGAAATGAAGTTGTTGTGTTGCCCTTTCCTTGCAACTCTCTCTCTCTCTCTCTCCCCCCCTATTTTCATCTCTTTATATTTTTTCATAAACTTTTTTCTATAAAAATTGCGATTTCTCTCTCTCCCTCCATCTCTCTTCCCTTGTCTCTATTTTTCTTTAAAAACTCTCTCTCTCTCTGTCTCTCTGTCTCTCTTCATTCTCTCTATCTCTATTCATTCTCTCTCTCTCTCTCTTCATTCTCTTTCTTTTCATTCTCTCTCTCTCTTTTCATACACTCTCTTTTCATTCTATTTCTCTCTCTTTATTCTCTCTTTCTATTTCTCTCTCTTCATTCTCTCTTTCTCTTTTCACTCTCCTCACACATACACACTCTCTCTCCATTAACTCTCTTTTCACTCACTCTCACTTCATTATGTCTCTCTCTCTTTTCATTCTCTTTCTTCACTCTCTCTCCATTCTCTCTCTCCCCTCTCTCTCTCTCTTCATTCACTCACTTCTCTCTCTCCATTAACTCTCTTTTCACTCACTCTCGCTTCATTATGTCTCTCTCTCTTTTCATTCTCTTTATTCACTCTCTCTCTATTCTCTCTCTCTCCCCTCTCTCTCTCTCTTCATTCTCTCACTTCTCTCTCTCTTCATTCTCACACACACTCTCTCTTTCTCTTCATTTTATCTCTTTCTTCACACACATGCACACACACTCTCTCTTTTCATTCTCTCTCTCTCTCCACTTTCCTCGCTCTCTCTCTCTCTCTCTTCACTCTCCTCATTATCTCTTCACACACACACACACACTCTCTCTCTCTCTCTCTCTCTCTCTCTCTCTCTATTAAAGGCGGCGGCAATTAGCAACCTTTAAAGATAAGAGCCACTAGTGGAAAATTAATGAGCCAACAAGTGTAGGAGCAGTGAAGACTACCTAGCACAGCATGGCAGTAATGCTCAAACCTGCTAGCACATGGGGACCATGATCATCGTTCCTTCATGTACTACGCTGAATGCATACATTTTCATATACTGTGCCTGACTCTAGGCCCATGCTAGGTAGTCCAGGTCTAGAAAGCGCCAAACGATACCATCTCTTGAGGCTTTCTCAATCCTTAATGAGACTATATCCGAAGCACAATAATCTCTGGAATTTCGAAAGCGTAGTTCACATTCCACTCCTCTGATTGGTAGAAAATTTGACCTTTCTATAATTCCTTTCACTACCCCACTGAATCTCAATGGTTCACCCACCCAATATCTCCTTTCCAAAGTTCTATGGATCTTCCAATGAGGATATGGATGCCCTTATCTACCAGGTCAATGTGGCCTACACAATCAACTACCATGGCCAGGTCAACAAGGTTCACAAGGTCGATGTATTTGAATCCTTGATGTGAATAACGGTTGCAACTTGGCTAGCGGTAGAACATGGATGGCCATCATTGAATGAAGCACTCATCGATTTCCATATCCAGTTCCAACCAGATTGAATGGATGCATAAAAAGTTGAAAGACTCTGCTACCTTAAGCAAGGTGATCAATCTATCCATGCATGCAGCACCAAGTTTACTATCCTTAACAGTCGCGTTGATCCCAATGCCTTGCCAAAAGATGAAATGTTGAACACATTATATGTTCATGGTTTCAATAAATCTATTTGGAAAGCATTTTCTTCTGATGATTTATTGGGCAATAGCATTGACCCCTTCTATAAGAAAGGTATTCAGTTAGAACAATTTCTGTCAAAAGAAAAGTTAGGAAAAGGGAAGAGATCCAACATGTCCACTCTAAAGCATCAAAATGACAACAATAGTGATTCCACTTCTAGTTCTGACTTGCAAGTAAAATCCATAAATGAAGAATCAAACTCCAAAGAGGAGGAAGAGAAAAAGCCAACCAAGAGTAAGAAGAAGGATAAAGGTAAGAAAACATCAAAAAACACAAAGAAGAATGAGGTCAAAAACCTCTGGTGCACACAATGCAACAACCCTGGGCACACTCAAGCTAAATGTGGCCTAAACCAAAGATGGTGTAGTATTTGCAACATGGCTACTCACAACATTGAATACTGCTAGTACAATGGTAGGTACCAGATGGCCCATCCTAGAGGATGGCAAGGTACCGTGTCAAGAATCGCGTGGTTGGGGGACTTGCTCAAGATGCTATGCCGAACACACACAGAATGCACAAGGAGAAGCTTACTCAAGAGACAAGAAGAGAGATGGAGGCCAAAACGTTTTCTTGCTGGTTTTTTCTTCTTCTTCCACACACTTTACAATCTACGCAAAGTATAGATAAGATACAACATAAAGGAAAGTGGCCTACTAAGTCAAACAATGCATAACCGACTACACTAGTCGACTGGCGCTATAACTATGCCAGCTGTAAATAGGTGTAATAACCTGAATATAATAAGTAATGAGTCAGTGGCCATGTGAGAGTCATAATGACCACCGATGAGCTAAGTGTAGACGTGTGGACCCATCTATCCAGGCGGTCCATCATTAATGTCCGCATGTGTTGAGCTTGTCATCTCAACATACCGGAGCAAACACTTCCCGGCCAATGGGAAATGCTCCTGGCCAATCCAATTCCTACCCCGACTATTACTTATACCAATCAAGAGCACTAGCAACCCAATGGTGGTTGTGGTAGAGGTCGAGGAAATTTCTGGCTATTTGCTAAACATTGCTTTTTTTGTATGCAAGAAGGACATTAGAGATCTAAGTGTTTGGATGCCCAAGCCTTTGATGCTCAAACAAGACAAGGACCAAACCTGACATATATGTTTGGTGCTAATACACTGCGATTAAGGAATTGTTAGAATTGAATGTGCATGTGATTACCCGATCAAGCAAAACCTATAAAGATGTTGTGTTGCGACCCACAAGAAGTTCGTAGGCCGAGCAAGAGGTTTGCCACCAGGTGGTAGGAGGTGAGGTGATGGCAATGACATATTCTGCCTTGATCCCTAATTCAAATATTAAACTTGGAAATGGAATCGACAACTCAAAGAAACCACAATTTAATTAGCATCACCCAATTAGAAAATGCAATATATTGTGAAGACACAACCACACACAGCATGGAGTCACTTAAACCCCAACTTGGTCATAAGCTAGGAGTTTATGAAGTTCAAACTGCAGCAAGAATTTGCAAGAGGATACACAACCAAGTGGACTAAAGAACCCGGGTAGTTGCCTTGGGATTCAAAAAGAGAAGTAGCTAGAGGCTTATCATGGCAAGAAGAAGAGCCCCTTCCCAGAGACGATAATGCCGAAAAAGGTTGCATGAAGAATCCGAAAGATAATCCCTGATGGAGATAGAGTAAAACCATGGTTGCTAATCCTAGAGGAAGTAGAAGCCAGTTGAGTGATGCTAAGCCCACAATAGCGGAAGGGAGCAAGCCAAGCACTTCGGTTGTTCCTTACTCATCCAAAGCATCAACCTTATGGGGACCCATGAATATTATTGTACTAGTAAGTGACCTCTCTAATCTTGTCTTAGCTTTCAAGGATCACCTCTTGAAGATGTTTCAAGCAGAGTGCCTTGTATTGCTAGAACTAGAAGTAGTGGCCATGATGATCCATGCTCTAAAGGAAGCACTTAGACAAATCTAGCAACAACACATGCCAATAGGCCTCTTATTTGATCCCACCATTCCACTTATTCCTATTTGGTGCAAGGACCAGATTATCCAGAATGTCCTGCTTGACAGTGGATCAAGTGTCAATATCATCGCATTGACTACCTACCAAGAATTGGGATTGATGGATTGGGAACCCACCCCCTTCTTGACAAGCATGGCTAATCAACACAACGGGTAAGACCTCTGGGTATCATCCACTCTGTACTTTTGGAAATTACCACCATTCAATTTCTAGTTTCCTTAGTTGTGTTGAATATAGAGCATACTGGAGAAGATTACCACCTACTATTGGGTAGACCTTGGCTATGCTAGCCATAACTTGGATAAGGACAAAATTACAATCCATAGGAATCAACACAAGGTAACTCTCTTCTTAACTAATGTTTACCCACTTGCCCTGCACTACCGACAACTAGTTGTAGCTAAAACAGTCAATATGGTGGAGGGCTTAACTGGCGATGAAGAGAAGAGGAGTTCTTGAAGGCTAATGCTGGTTTGCAACCCTAGTGTCTCATTAATGCTCTACACAAATGAGTGTAAGAGTACATGCAACCACAAAATCTATAGCCCCAATGTTAAAATGCATGGATTTAGAGCATGGCTATGGTGGATGATAGATGTAAAAACAAGACTCATGAAGACATAGAGTTGAAAACTATTTGTTACACAAGTGAATTAGGTTCCAAGATTGAGACTTGGACTCATAAAGATAATCTTGTGTATGAAGTCAATGACATAGACCCTTGAGTGAAAGGACAAAAGTACTATGACATTGCATCCAAATGAAAGGCAAGTACAATGCTTTATAGCTTGAGGATAGGTAGCACTTTCCACCAATGTACTTATAAGATTGAGCAAGCTTGCATATCCTTAGCCCAATTGCTCCATACAAAGGGGCTACACTGGGTGTGATTGCCTAATTCTCAACACCCCTCCTCAAGCACAACCAAAAGGCACAGTGTGTAGAGGCTTTAGTGAGTCACCACCTGCAAAGTGTGGGCACTCCACAAACATGGTGACATTCGGAGGTTGTCACAAAACAAAGCTAAGTGTGGGTACCAAAAACATGGTGGACATCTAGAGGTTGTAGCAAGGGCTTCACAAAGTGTACAGAGGCTATAGTGCTAAGTTACATGAGGAGTTTACAAAGCTTATGACAGAAGCATTAGGGCAAGGTTATATAAGACTTTAAAAAAGCCTATCAGAAAATCGAGAATAGAAGGACTGGTGAGGCTTGTCCTTCTGCTCTTGATGATCTTCTTCTTCTTCTTTTGCTTCATGGTCTTCTTCTTCTTTCATTGTTGCAAGATAGGACTTTTGAGACCTCTTTCTGGCGTGACAAAACCTCTCAATATGTCTAATCTTTTTGCAGAAGTCACAAAGTAGATTGTCCCTTTTTCCTTTGTTCTTGTTAACTGACATACAACAATTGTCCATCTTTTGCAGTTTCTTCTTTTCCTTTAATCTTCTTTTCTTCTTCTAAGAAAGAGGCTTTAATGTCAACCAATTTATGTTGATTAAGGTGGTTGAAACATTATCAAAATCTGAAGGCAAACTTTTTAATAGGACACCAATACAAATGTCTTCATCCATTTTCAGACTTATTCCTGCAAGCTAGGTTAGAAGACTTTCCATGTAGTTTAGATGAGATGCTAGGGATGTATTAGGCTTCATATCTAGTCTAAAGAATTCAATTAGCAATCCATACTTAGAAGAATTTGACTGGGCACCAAACAATGTGTCCAATCTATCCTAGGTATCATGGGATGTGTCATAGGCATCCACATGATGAATGTAGCTATCATCCAACTCAAGCTTTATGATGGCTTAAGCCTTGTCATCATTTTTCTGCCAGATTGTTGCAAGGGCAGCCCATAGCCCCTTCTTCATCAAGATAGGCTTTATGCGGGTTTGCCAAGTGTGAAACCCGACTCCTTTGAATCGACATGTCGGAGAGTCTTTGCCCATGCTAGAGTGACTAGAATAGTAGCAAATTAGCACCCAAATTCTCAGAAATAAGCTGACTTTGAATGTGTCAAGAGACACAAGCAATGGCAGTGGTAAATAATATCAAGAGATACTAGCTTGATCTTGAATCTTCTAAGTTGGATCTTGAATCCTTTCCTTGTTGTTGAGAATAGCAGCAAACAACTAATAATATGCCAGCCAAGAAGGTTGAGCTTGAGTGTACAAAGGAAGTAAGGGATTAGCTTGAAGCATTTTGATGTCAAGCTTGATGATGTTTGATCTGCAGGTTGGTTGTTTGATATTTAGGCATGTAGATTGATCTTCAGAACTACTCCAAATCTTTTTCTCTTGAGGGTTTATACTTGTTGGAACCTTCAGATTTGAGGCTTTAGTTGACTAAAAATAGTGGGAAAAAAGAAGTGGAAAAAGCTTGAAAAGTACTTGGCTATGGCAGATTAGGGTCTTTAGAATAGGGATCTGATTTGTTGGTTGGGACAGCTTGTGTAGTTGATCATTTGAGAAACCCTCTTAGTGGGAGGAAGCTTAGGTATGGGGATTGCAATGCCCTATGGTCGTGGACAATATCACAGAGACTGTAGTAGGCACAACATCTACCATACGATAGGTTGCAGGCACATTCTGGACATTGAGTTGTTGCAGGCGCAATGTTGGTCTGGAAAGGCAACAATGTCAAGGTTTCAGGTGACAGAGAGGAGCTTAGGAGTAGGAAGAGAAGTCTCCAGAAGGTAGCTTGCCTGGTTGAAGAGATCTAAGAGCTCAAAGCAAGGCAGGTCTAGTTTGTTGGCTATTGTTGCCAAGAGGTAGAGGGTGTAGATGAAGTGAGAAATGGAATCATCAATTGGCGGAATTGACCTGGATAAGAGTAAAGAGGAGCTGAAAGAAGAGTTTGTTGAGCTTAGCCATGCTCACCATGGCTATGATACCATGTTAAAATGCATGGATCTAGAGCATGGCTATGGTGGATGATATAAATAAACAAGACTCATGAAGACATAGAGTTGACAACTATTTGTTACACAAGTGAATTAGGTTCCAACATTGAGACTTGGACTCATAAAGACAATCTTGTGTATGTAGTCAATGCCATAGACCCTTGAGTGAAAGGACAAAAGTACTATGACATTGCATCCAAATGAAAGGCAAGTACAATGCTTTATAGCTTGAGGATAGGTGGCACTTTCCACCACTGTGCTTATGGGATTGAGCAAGCTTGCATATCCTTAGCACAACTGCTCCATACAAAGGGGCTACACTGGGTGTGATTGCCTAATTCTCAACACCCAAGTCTTAGAAGAGTAGAAAAAGGACAACATTCCAAATAATCTCGAAACTCAAAATCTGGACTATACAAAAGATCACACTAATGCTGATCAGATTGTTGACACTGACATCAAAGAAATCCTCAATCAAGAGCGTGGGTTTGAGGGGCAAATATAGAAAGTCACAAGGGTAAAGGAAGATGAATTAGACACATTATATCTTGCTCCACTAGAAATGACCAAACCAATCAAGATTAGTGCCTTATAGACTTAAGTTAGAAACTCATTAGTTTGTTGATTGAGTTCAAATATGTTTTTGCTTGGGAATACTCAGAGATGAAAGGGTTGGATCCTCACTTCTATCAGCACTAGATTCCTTTGAAACCAGATGCTATCCCTGTTTGGATGTAGTGCTATAGGATGAACCTTCACATGGCCAAACATGTTAAAGAGGAGTTATAAACTATTACAAGATTTGGAATCATCACTCCAGTAGATCGACCAGATTGGATTTTTCTGATTGTCATAGTTTTGAAAAAGAACAAGAAGATGCAAACATATGTGGATTGCAAAAAGCTTAATGCAACCACAATTTTGAATCCCTTCCCCATTCTCTATTTGGATACTATATTGAATGAAGTGGCTAGCCATGAGATATACTCTTTTATTGATGGTTTCAGTGGATTCAACCAAGTTTTCCTTTCTCTAGAAGATAAATCTAAAACAACCTTCATCACAATATGGGGAGTGTATGTTTGTATAGTAATGTGGTTTGGTGTAAAAAAGGTTGCAACGCCTCTTTTTAGAGAGACATATAGGAGATTTCTGGGCCTTATCTGACTAATTTTAGGAGAGTTTTTTTGGATGATTTTAGTGTCTTTGGAAAGGCCATGCTCCATTTGATGTAGCTCCAACTTTGCCTTACACATTGCCAAGAGGTAAGTTTAAGTTTAAATCTTATAAAATGTGTATTTGCTGTTTGAGGTGATATTTTATTGGACCACATCATTTCTCAAAAATGGCATTGTTGTCGACCCCACTAAGGTGGTAGCAATCATGCAAGCCATAGTACTAGATTCACCATTCGTGCAACTCATATTTGTGGGCCAAATCCAGTGGCATGGACGCCATCTATGACTTTTTGGTACACTTAGTTGTTCCCCATAATAAATTGGCGCATGTGGCCAAATCTATCTACCAATGGAATAACGAAGCCAACTTGGCATTTCGTCACCTCTATTTATTACTCTCAAGGGCCCCCATAGTGATCCCACTAGATTGGGCAAAAAATTTTCATGTATTTATTAATGCCTTGACATTGCTATTGGAAGTGTGCTTATACAATAGGATGCCGATGGATGGTTCTAACCAGTGTTTTACACTATCCAAGAGATTATCTAATGCAAAGAAAAACTATTCAGACCAAATAAGAGTGTCTTGGCATGATCTACTCAATCAAGAAGTTTCGATATTATTTGCTCAGGCAGAATTTCATTTTTCATGTGGATCATTCATCTTTAGTCTACTTGGTCAAGTAGTAAAATGTCGATGGGCGACTCGCCAGATGGATTCTGATGCTACAAGAATTTGAATAGACAGTAGTGTATCACTCCAAAACCTAGCATGTCATTGTGGATTTTCTATCTTGCCTTGATTCTAAGGAATTTCCGACTAGTATCGAAGATGATTTGTTAGATGCATAATTATTTGCCATAGAGGTCAATGCACTAGAACCCAAGCCACCAACCCTCCATGATCATGGTATGAAGAAATGATAGCTTTCTTGAAAATTAGTGCACCTCCACCCCATCTCTAGAAGGACCAATAGAAACAAATAGCTCTCTAGTGTTGGCATTTTGAGATTATCATGGGCTAGTTGTATTACCGTACTCTCTTTGAAGTTCTACAAAGAGTGGTCCTCCTAATGGAATAGCTGGCTATCCTGGAGGAAGTCCATCAAGGGATTGCCAGCTTCAGCAATCTGGTTTGTGGTGGTTGACCATGCATGGTGATTTCTACAACAAGAGGATCCAACACTGTAATTCTTGCCAAAGGATGGGTCAAGAGACCACTTGCCATCTGGCTAATCCTATCTTTGGAACACTTCCAAAAATGGGGATTGGATTTCATTGATCCCATTTCTTCAGTTGCTACGTGCACTAGAAACAAGTATATATTCACGGAAACAGATTATTGCACCAAATGGGTAGAAGCATGGGCCTTACTATCGGATGATACTACCAAATCAGTTGTTGCTAAATGCTTATTTTGGGATATCTTCACTAGGTATGGCACTCTGATCGAATTGATCAGCAAAAGAGATACTTACTTTGTCAATAAAGTCATAAAAAATCTTGCCTCATTTTTTGTTGTGCATAAAAAGTCCTCTCCTCATTATTCGCAAGCTAATGGCTTAGCAGAGCCCACCAAAAAGATCATTTGTCAATGTAAAATAGCTAGTTCTCACAGCAAACCAAATAACTAGAAATTCATGAAATACACCATACTTGCAAAGAAATAAAAGAAATACACTATGTTTGCAAGGAAGCCATAGCCAAGGTATTTAGGCATGAAATAATACTGCCATGGAAGGTTGAGAATCATAGATGAATGCTGCAACATGAATACTCAATGTTTGCAAAGAAGCCATAGCCAAGGTATCTAGGCATGAAATAATACTGCCATGGAAGGTTGAGAATCATAGATGAATGCTGCAACATGAATACTCACCTCATGTCAAGGTGGGACATGGTATGCACCCCATATCTTGGTGGCTAAGAGCATGCATCCTCTTAGTTGGTGGGAGGAAGGAACCTCAAAGCATGTATTTCTTGAAAATCGCATAAAGATCCCTCACATGTTACATCTCCACCTTTCATACTTAACCCTAGCCTACTCTAGACTAAGGTGACTTATGCTTTATTACAAGCCAACCCGGCCTAAAAGAGCTTTGTCCTCAAAGTTGAATTGGGAACAAATTACAAAGATGATTACAAAGATAGCTTAAATCATTTGGAAACATGTTGTAATAAAGCTCTATGTTGATGAAGATCAAAGAAGTTGATGAAGAAGGACCATATAAATGGAACAGATTGTTGTAAACTGTCCAAAATAGGCTATAATACAAAATTGGCCATGTCTTGAGCTAGAAGTGACCGATTTCCATGTGCGAGATATAAAAATGTAGAGGACAACATGTAGTATCCAGCCATGCCTTCAAAATCAAATTTTGATGTTGATGAGACAATTACTTTCTCACAAAATTTAATACAGCAAGCTATTTACTACCCTGTTTATGAACTGTCCTCTTGCTTAAGCCATGGAAATTGTTCCAAATATGATGCTTGTTGCCATGAAGACTCTTCAATAGGAAAACCCTTCGATTTGATAAGGTATTCCACAATAATACGGTTCCTTAGAACCTTCTCTCGCTTGCCAATAATCTTCTCGGGCTCATAGATGATCAAACCATCATCATCCAAGGGAGGTAGTTATGCAAGAACTTGAATTTGAGGACCCACATACTTTTTAAGCTGAGACACATGAAAGACATTATGGATTCTTGTGTTTGAAGGTAAGTCTAGTTGATAAGCAAGATCCCCAACTCGCTTGTGACAATACGGTAAGGATCTTGAAACCTAAGAGCAAGTTTGTTGTGTCCTCCTTTAAGAGAAGCATAACGTGACTTTGGAACCTTCAAAAATACCCATTCATCTTTCTCAAACTCCACATGCCTTCTTTTCTCATCCGCATAGACCTTCATTGTCTCTTTAGCTTTATGAATGTTTTCCTTGCATTGCTTCATAAGAACCTCCATCTTTTCCAACTCCTCAAAGGCTTGTGGATTTACATCTTCATGAAACAATATGCAGGGTACTTGTACTTTGTAGCCATATAAAGCTTCAAAAGGAGACATTCCAATGCTCATATGGTAAGTATTATTGTAACAAAACTTCGCAAGATGGAGCCATTGGTCCCATGCATTTTGCGTCTCATGGCAAAGGTGCCTCAAATAAACTTCTAGCCATTTCTTAACTCTTTCAGTTTGCCCATCCGTTTGTGGGTGATATGTGGTACTAGGAGTCAAAAGAGTCCCCATTGAAGAGAAAAAACTCCTCCAAAAGCTACCCATAAACTTAGTGTCACGATTGGACACAATCTTCATTGGCATACCATGAAGCTTGAAAATACATTCCATGAATTGTTGAGCCACCTGCTTTGCTATAAATTGGGCCTTAGTTAGGATGAAATGGGCTGATTTAGTCAACCGATCAACTACCATATAAATGCTATTCCACCCATGCTTAGTTGTTGGCAATCCCACAATAAAATCCATAGAGATATTAGTCCATTTGCCTTGAGGAATAGGGAGTGGCTGAAGTAAGCCGTCAGGTAGAAGAGATGAGTTTTTATTTTGTTGACATGGAAGACATTGCATCACATCATTCTTGACATCCTGCCAAATGCCCTTCCAATAGAAGCTCTTATGGATGTTGTCAAATGTTTTGAATAGTCCATGATGGCCCGCTAAAGGTGAAGAATGCATCTCATGCAAAATATGGTCTTTGAAAGAGGATTGTGGTGTCAAGTAGACTCTACCATGATACTATAAAAGACCATTGTGCCAATTGAAATTGGAATACTCTTCTCCTTTACCTTACTAAAATTCCTTCATCATCTTTGATGCTTGCTCATCAAGCAAATATTCTTCTTGGATGTCATGAATCCAATCCTTATGTACAATTGAGATTGAAGTGATAGAATATGCCCACATACATGATAAAGCATCCGTCACAACATTATCTTTTCCAGCCATGTAGGATATTTCAAAATCATAGCTTTGAAGAGTAGCTAGCCACCTCCTTTGTTTAGGGGACAAATTTGGTTAGGAAAGGAAGTATTTTAGCACACGGTGATCACTCTTCACCTTGAAATGGCTGCCATATATATAGTGATGCCACTTTTTGATGGCATGCAAAATTGCCAATATCTCTTATTTCAGCACACGGTGATCACTCTTCACCTTGAAATGGCTGCCATATATATAGTGATGCCACTTTTTGATGGCATGCAAAATTGCCAATATCTCTTATTCATAGACATGTAATTGACACTCCTTGTCATCAAGCTTGCGACTTTCATAGGCTATAACTCCATGATCTTGATACAAAATAGCCCTGATTCCTCTTCCACTAGCATCCGCACATATGATGAATTCCTTAGAGAAATCTGAGCATATAAGAATAGATGGTGAAACTAAGAGAGATTTCAGCTCATTAAAGCTCTTTTCGGCTATGGACTCCCAAAAGAAAGCTTCTTTCTTCAGCCTATCGATCAAAGGAGCCGCCACATGAGCATAATTTTTGATAAACCTCCTATAGAATGAAGACAATCCAAGGAAACCCCTCAAAGAAGTAGAATTCGTAGGAGTAGGCCACTCTTTGACACATTCTACCTTATTAGGATCCACACGAATGCCTTGCTCTCCCACAATGTGACCCAAGTATTCCAATTCATCTTCCATGAAAGAACACTTTAACATTTTGGCAAAGAGTGTGTGTCTTCTTAATGTGTAAAAGACCTCTCGCACATGCATCAAATGCTCATCCTTGGATTTGCTATAAATGAGAATGTCATCAAAGAATACAAGGATTGTTTTGAACAAGAAAGTCTGCAATATCTTATTCATGAGTGCTTGAAAAGTAGTGGGCGCATTTGAAAGCCCAAATGGCATGACCAAGAAGTGGTATAACCCTCTTTCAGTCCTAAAGGCTATTTTATACTCATCCCCTTCCTTCATTCGAATTTGATGATATCCCGAACAAAGATCATACTTGGTGAAGACCTTTGCATCTTTGAGCTCATCCAAGAGGTCATCAATGCGAGGAATTGGATATCTATTCTTCACCATGGACTTGTTAAGCTCCCTATAATCAATGCACATGTGAACAGATCCATCTTTCTTCTTAACCAAGAACACAGGAGAAGCAAATGGAGATTGACTTGGCTGAATTAAACCCATTTGCAACAACTCTTTAACCTGTCTTTGCACCTCTTCCCTTTCAAACTTTGACAAGCAATAAGGAGGTTTGTTGATGGGTTTTGTGTTGGACAGCAAGTCAATAGGGTGATTTGCCTCTCTTTGGAGGCAAAGATGATGGTTGCTAAAATAAATCTTTGTATTCCTCCAATAGCTCTTCCATTCTTGGATCCTTTTGCTTTGAAGAAGATGATGGCTTATTTGGTGATTGCTCTTCATCCACTTTTGCAAGCAAAAGAGTGAATATGCATGACCGTGCATTGATTTCTTTACACATCTTCTTCATAGAGATGAGTTCCATTTTCTTTTGACCAATGCCCTTCAATATTATATGCTGTCCATTCCATTTGAACTCCATCAGCATGTTTTCCAAGTCCAAATAAAAATTTCCAATGGTTTTTAACCAATTGTAGCCAATGACAATATCTATGGGTCCCATTTTCAAAGTGATCAAGTCCACATATGAAGGAGATAGAGTGATAGGAGTGTGTAGACATACTTCATTACTTGATTCATAAGCTCCATTAGCTACTTGGATCTTCAACAACACTTACATTTGTTGAGGAAGCAATCTTAGCCCATGCAAAGATTTGGTATTAATGAAGCTATGGATGTATCAATCAAAAGGTGAACCATTCTTCCAGTGAGATCAGCCCCTCAAGTCTAAGGGTGTTTTCACCCTTACAACCGGTCCATGTATTATGAGAAATTGCACATAAAGAACCACCCGGATCAAAAGGAAAGTTGTCCACAACATCATAAAATTTATCATTATTTCCTTCATCCTCATCATGCATTTCTTCAACCATAGGGTTTACTTCCATATGAAATACATTCCCCTCTTCACTTTCATCTTCATCCGGCTCATCGATGATGATAAAATTAAGCTTGTTATTTTTAGATTTGCATTTCAACCTATGGTCTTGTGATCACTTTTCTCCACACTTGAAGCATAACCCTTTGGCCCTCATGTTTCTTATTTGATCATTTGAAAGGACCTTACTGTAAGTGCTATTTTGAGATCCCTTTTGTGCATTTTCAGCCCTTGCAAAGCTTTTTTTTGCTTCAGCCATTAGCCTATAACCATTTTCTCCACTTGGTTTTGATCCATAGACCATTGGATATGTAGGTAACTTGTTGTAATTACTTCTATAGGTACTAGTTCCCTTGCCTTCTTACCTATAAACATCCCTTTGCTGGGCTGAAATGAGCTCCAACCCTTGAAGGTTGATTAGATAATGAGTACCCTATAGTTTTTGGCTGAACACCCATTGAGTCTCTTCTATATTTCTACCCATACCTTTTAGCATATAATATGGCTTTATGAATTGTCTTGGGCTGCATTGCACCTACTCCCGAAGAGAGGAATGAATCTAGACCAAAGAAGTATTTGTTTAACTTGGCCAAATCATCAATCCCTTCAATGTACATAGAAAGATTAAGGAACATATTAGAGTAATCACGAATGGACATGCCTCTTTGTTGAAGACCATACCATCTTCTTTGCAATATTTCTTTATCCATTAGAGAGACAAACACCTCCAACATTGCCTTCTTAAAATCCTCCTAAGAAGCAAAATTGTGACAAGCTCTTTGCACATATCTCCACCATGTATGCGTATAGCCTTCAAGTTGGAGTGCCGTAAAATAGAACTTGGCTTCATCATTGCGAGAGAAAAGTGTGAAGTACATCTTTAATTGTTTACCCATTCTTCCCACTCCGTTG
Source organism: Lygodium microphyllum (assembly GCF_053477565.2). Taxonomy (NCBI): domain Eukaryota; kingdom Viridiplantae; phylum Streptophyta; class Polypodiopsida; order Schizaeales; family Lygodiaceae; genus Lygodium; species Lygodium microphyllum. The sequence goes on along the minus strand of NC_141158.1, from coordinate 18,722,248 downwards.
GAGATGCATTATCCCCCTTGAAGTTGGAAATGGTAATATTTTCTTTGTACTCCCTTTCATTATAGGTTGGTTGGAAATTGTTGGAGTGTTGCCCAAAAGATGATCGTCTCCAAGAATCTCTATTCATTGAATCTTTTCCAAAAGAGTTTGGTCTAGAATTATTACTACCATAATTTAGTTGTCCCAATCCAAAAGAATGATGCTGTCCATTAGTGGGCTGAAATGACTTATCTTTGTTGGTGATATCATGAAATGACCTTCTTTCATCAAATCTTCCACTCTTATCATGAAAGTCTGATTCTTTTTACTTGATGGTAGATTGAGAGGGAAAAGATTTGTAGAAGGGGCCACATCCATGAAACTCTTCATTCTGTTCTTCTCTTAGGTCCTCCTCTTCTTCATAAATAGCATCACATCTTGAATTGAATTGAGGACACGTGCATGATGCTTTGATAACATTGGTGGCTGATAATGAGCACTCCTCAATGTTGATGGCTCTCCTTTCTCAAAGGTTGACATCATAGGCTGGTCAATCCCCTTTCCTTTCATATTGGAGGGCTGGGATGAAGTATTTTCAATATGAGAAGTGGGTACATTTGGTGTAAAAGATGTGGTTTGAGTCTTCAAGTCCTTGATAGCTACTACTACATCTTCAAATCCACTCTTCATAAACTTGACTAGTTGAAGTCCTTCATTCACTTTGTTGGATGTGTCCTCAACCTTTCCCAAGGATTTGGATAGTTTCTCATAAGTATCATGCATCCCCATGTTCAATATACAAATCTCTCTTGAAAACATAGAGTCTTCAAAAGGTTCATGAGACAAGGGATTTCCATCATTACCCACTTGTGCACTATGAGCATTACCAACACTTACAACATCATCTTGTTGGTCATGATTGAGGGCTTCATTAGTGTTCTTTTGATCATTGATATATTCTATGATGTCTTCTTGAATGGTCTCCATGACTTGATCTTTCCTTTTGTTTTTGGCCATTATGGATAGGTGTTGTCAAAGATGATTGTAGGGAAGAAAACTGTCGGTATCTTGCTTAGTATTGCACCAATCCCAATGGTTTCTTAATCCAAAGGAAGCTTATATAGTAGAGATACTCTAGATTTATCAAGATCTTAGCTTGCAATAGGGTATATGGGTGAAATGACATCAAACAATGCACCCCTCTCAGCCTGCAGTCCCACTAGACCCCTTGTCAGAAAAATTGCTATAACTTTTGCTCCTGGAGTTTATTACATAATTTTTTTATTCAAATTGAATTTTGATATCCCCTCTTTGAATCAAGCTATCAAGCTCCCACACATCAGATTATGACAGAAATTTCTGTAATAGAAATTGTGAACCTATCATGTGAATTCCTACACCCTGTAAACACCCTGTAGAAGCCTTGTTTCACCCTGAAATGGGTCTTGTAGTACTTGTAGACCCCCAAAACAACTAATAGACCTATGATGGATTGTAGGGCACCAATAGATATGCAGGAAACACCTGCAACTGAGTGGTACCTATTGGAAAGACCAGTATATCTGTTCAAAGATGTCACAAACTGCCATGTTTTGCCCTGTTTGGTACCATAAGTCTTCAAGACTTCATCCACTCTTTCCCAAGTGGTCTTCTATGCTCCACTACCTATGGTGAGGGATAAAACGGTAGAATGTGCACCTAAATGGGCTTTGAAACTCCAGAAGGTGTGCAAAGTTCCTTCCAGGCCAGGTTGTGCACCCTTACGGAGTCATAAATAGCAAGGGAGGGTCACCTCACTATTGTCTTGCTATCTCATTTGGCTTCAACCTTTTTCCTTTTTTGGAATATGCATGGCAGAGCTAGTGTTCTAACAATCAAAGCATGATATGCATGGCTGAAACAAAATTTTTCCATTTCATGATATGCAAGAGCTGAAATGGAATAGGCTTGAAAATGAAATGGGAATAGGTAAGGAATACCTACAACAGCGACTCACTGCTTTACAATTTTTATTCCACTTATCACTTGATTTTACTTTCACCCAAATTGTAATCAATCACATCAAGCAATCAAGGTTAGAATTAGGCATAAATTTTCCAGCAAATGGAAGAGATTAGCAACAATTGGCTACTAATTTTTATTGAGTAGGATAAAGAGAATTTAGCATAACATCATTCAGCCCTAAGTTGGGTCTATATACATTCAATTGGCAATTCCAAAATGGGATTACTCTTAATTCTCCCTTTTCAACAATTGGATGGCTTAAGCAATTGGATATTAAAGGGATTAAGAGCAAAATTTAGAAATACCTCTTTCATTGTTGAAGTAGATGCTTATGGAAGCTCCAATAACCATTTGAGACTTGAAATTCTTGATCTCCTGCTTGATGTAGCCAAGAATATCCTCAAATTGCAATTCACATGATGAATATGTAGCTCATAGACTCTAATTTCTCCTTCAAGGAAGCTCCAATATCCATAAGCTTGATGGAAGTGATCCTTGTAGCTCATAGACTCCAATTTCTCCTTCAAGAAAGCTCCAATATCCATAAGCTTGATGGAAGTGATCCTTGTAGCTCATAGACTCCAATTTCTCCTTCAAGAAAGCTCCAATATCCATAAGCTTGATGGAAGTGATCCTTTAGCTCCAAATGTGGCTAAAAATTTGAAAGGGAATCAATGATGAGCATTCAAAAGGGTAGAATACTTCAATCCTTGATAGAGAGCTCTTCCATTGAAACACATAAGCTTGCACAAGCTGTCCATACACTTGCAATGCCAAGAACAAGCCCTATGCTTGCGATGTTGAAGCAAGACCATCAAATATTGACAAAATCCAATGCATAGAAGCCTCAAGAGGCATCAAGATCCAAAAGCCCCATGATTCCAACCTTCAAGAATAAATTTTTTTGAATAATCAAGTGGTTGTCCTGTTTTGACTCAATTCAAGAGAAGAAAATGCTCCAATCTTGCAAGAAATCTTCAATGTCAGTCCAATGAGTGTAGAAGAAGCTCCAGAAAGCCGATAGAATAAAAGCCCTTTGATCTTTTGAAGAAATTTCAAAGAAAACTCACTGCTGTCATAAATTTTCCATAGCTAGGGTTTGGGAGATCAGGAGTGATCAAGAGAGTGTGAAATAACTATGTATGGTTGCTGAAAACCTTGAAGAATGATTGTCAAAGCTTGCTAAGCCATAGCCAAAGCTTGTATTGGCTGCAAATTTTTGTGAAGGAGGGGAAGATCAAATAAGTACAAACTCAGCCTCGGATACTTCAACACAAAAATTGCCTAGATTAAGGAATATGGCTACTCTACACAAAGCTTAAGGCATGGAGAATCAATCATTGGTGTCCCATTAGAGAGTAGAGATCATAGACAACAGATAGAAGTAGTAGAAGCCATGGATCTTGAAAGGAAGCTTGAGAAGAGGAGAGAGAAAGTCTGTTTCTCAAAAAGTAACTCTTCTTTTACCTCCTTTAGTCATTGTAGGTTATCCTTTTGTCCAATAAGACTCCAAAATGGCTTCCAAATGGACCATGACCTGCTAGAATGGCCTTGAGCCCACCACCTTTCCTTTTAGACTTCTTCAAAATCCACCAACTTGGTCCCAACTTGTTGAAGAACACTTCCACTAGTCACAGTTTAAGTTGTGTAAACCATGTGACCAATTTTTGGCCTCCCAGTTACCCTGAAACCATGCTGTGACTAGATCCACCATGAAAATGACTTGCCACATGGATCAAGACTTGCTCTGATACCAATGTAAAATAACTAGTTCTCACAACAAACCAAATAACTGGAAATTCATGAAATACACCATACTTGAAAAGAAATACACCATGTTTACAAGGAAGCCATAGCCAAGGTAGCTAGGCATGAAATGTTGAGATGGCAAGCTCAACACATGCGGACATTGATGATGGACCGCCTGGCTAGATGAGTCCGCATGTCTACACTTAGCACGTTGGTGGTCATTATGATACTCACATGGCCATTGACTCATCACTTATTATATTTAGTTTGTTACACCTACCTACAGCTGGCAAAGATATAGTGCCAGTTGATTAGTGTAGTCGGTTATGAACTGTTTGACTTAGAAGGCCACTTTCCTTTATGTTGTATCTTATATATACTTTGTGTACATTGTATAGTGTGTGGAAGAAGAAGAAAAACCAGCAAGAAAACGTTTTGGCCTCCATCTCTCTTCATGTGTTCTTGAGTGAGCCTCCTCTTGTGTATACAGTGTGTGTTTGGTGCAACAACTCAAGCAAAGTCCCCCACCACATGATTCTTGACATGGTATCAGAGTTGCGCCACTGAGAGAGGCTGATTTTGAAGGCTGAAGTGAAGGAGAAGAAGCGTTTGAGCAAGCAAGCAACGGGTAAGAAGCTTTCCTATTCTTTCACTCTCTCTCTTGGATAATGCCTGTGGAGGCACCGGAAGCAGGGTCAAGCAAAAATCTCAGATTGTTGTGAGATTTGGTGTGCGAGCAGATCACTATATATTATGTAGATTTTTCCTTTAGGGCTCTCCCGCAATTATTTTGGGCGTCTGAGGCCTTTTTAGGCCCCGTTTTAGAGCCGCAAGGTTGCGGACAACAGTTTCGGGGTACACTGTGATTTCGGCTATATTGACCGAAAGTGGATGCATAGGTTACAGATTGCGAATCTATAATTTTTGAGGTGTTTACAGGAAGCAAACATAAGCTTTATCTTCAAACAGGTTGCAGATTACATGTACTATTGAGCAATCAGTAAAAAAGGTTGCTTAGTGTATTGCTATACACGTGTTGTGAAAGATTGCATAAGACTAGCTTGCTGTGTTGTATCCTTGTTTGTGATAATGACAGAGAACAATGGAAATCCCATTATTGAGAAGCTCGATAAGAACAACTACCCTTCATGGAAGTTTCGTGTGACGAACTTCCTCATTGGAAAGGGCCTTTATGAGTTTGTTTCAGGTGAAGAAAAGGAGCTAGAGCTGGGTGTCCCTTCGACTACAGATGAGTTAAAAGCATGGAAAGAGTGGAATGCGAAAGTCAAAAAGGTAATGTACTAGCTATCTGCAGTTATTGAATATACTATGCTGGGACATATTAGGAATGTAGAAACTTCACATGCAGCTTGGACAATTTTTGAGAGCATGTTTTCAGTAAATACAAAGGCACGAAAGATTCAACTCAAGCAAGAGTTGAATGCCTTGAAGAAAGGAAAAAATTCTATCAATGAGTATGTGTTGAAGGTGAGGAGCATTGCAGATGCTTTAGCAGCGATTGATGCAATGCCAGATGATGATGATTTGGTTTCATCCACTCTGAGTGGCCTTAACAAGGAGAAGTCATGGAAATCATTTGTTACTTCAGTATATGTATGGAAGCCATTTCCAGATTTCGATGAGCTGATCTCTCTCATGATTACTGAAGAGATCAATATGCAGGGTGATTCGTCTGAAAGAAATGGTGAATAGGTCCAAGCATTTTACTTGAGTTCAAGAAGGGGATGTGGTAGATCCTCTTCTCGAGAGGCTGTGGTATGGGACGTGCTGGCAATAACCAGCAAAACAGGTTCAATCAATAGTTTGGTGAAATGTAGGTTTCTGGAGGCATTAGAGACAAGGTATAGAGGCTCTGAAAATTCTGTTATTGTTTGCCATTATTGTGGCAAAACATGGCATATTACAGCCAATTGTTATGCTAAGAAGGATGATATTCGTAGTGGTAAATTGCAACAAGGAAACTATGCATCGTCTTCACGATAGAATGAAGACAAAAATGAGTGCCTGTTTGTTATGCAGCATATGGTGAATGCAGTTACAGGAAAGGGGACACATGATGATGTACGGTATGTCAATTCATGTGCATCTAATCATATGACCAGTCATGTTGAATGGTTTGGAGAGATGTAGGACTTACAAAACCCAAGTTATGTGTAGATGGGTGATGATTCATGCCACCCAATTTCACACATTGGAAAGGTTCCCTTGTCCTTGTATGATGGCCAAACAAAGAGTCTGATAGATGTGTTACATGTGCCATCAATTATAAAGAATCTAGTGTTTATTGGCCAAATGGTAGAGCAGGGGTTATAGGCCCGATTCAATGCAAAAGGTTGTTTTGTAGAAGACTTTAATGATAAGTGCAGGTTGGTCGCAAAAGGAAGTAGAGTTGGCAATGAATGATTTGGAGTAAACCTCACAGTGGGCAACTCAATTTCCAAGGGTAAGACACACTCCTCCCCATATACTAACTTGTATGGGGTGTGGCCTATTGCTCTCTTAAATGTTGTGTTCTAAGCCTAGACAACCACATGAAGTTTCTTATCCCAATCGTGCTTATCCTTGGTGGATACTATCTTGGATAAAATCCCCACAAGCTATTTGTTGGTGCTCTCCACTTGTCCATTCGGGGTAGTTTTATTATGTTTAATTTGTAGGGCTTCCGTCAAGGCTTCTATGACCTTGTTCAAAAAATGTGTCCCACAATCAAACACTAATTCTTTCGATGGACTAAAGTGGCAGATGATTTGTTCCATGATAAAAGTGACCATCTCCTTGGCATTATCCTTCATCGTGTAGCTCGAGCTTCACACTATTTTGTAAAGTTGTCGGTCGCCACAATGATATAACGCTTGCACATAGTCAATGAAGGATGTATAGATCCAATGAAATCAATGCTCCACTTCTCGAATGGTAGTATAGCCATGATAGAAGTCCAGGGGTGCTTCTTGTTCTCCCTACTATCGTGTCTCTGACATGTACCACATCTCTTGATATATGCAAAGGCATCCTAGAAAATGGACGACCACCAATATCCATGCTCTCAAAGCTTTCTATGCAATCAACCATCCAACAAAGTGCCCTCCGTAAGCAAAGTCATGGCACTTCTTCAAGATAAATAGTCATCAGGCGGGACACATCGGTGATAAACCTCATCGATCCCTTGATGGTATAGTGTTCTCGCAATCAAGGCAAATTTCAAGGCTTGTTGCCTAATTTCCTCTTTTTAGTCTTTGATAAAGTAGCTCCAGTCTCTCTTGTAGATAGATAGTGCGTTATGGCATACCAGGATGGGATGGAGGCCGTATCAATTTTGAATAGACCCTCTAGGTCACTACCTTCAACCAAGACTTCCTTTAGCTCCCCAAAATCCACAAGACATTCAACGATGCCCTGCAACTTCGGTGGCTTACTCCTAATTTCATAGTCAAACTTGTGCAAGGTGATCAACCATTTTACTAGATTTCCAGGTGGCTACAACTTATTCATCAATAGCCTCAACCCCTTCTCTTTTGTATAAAATACTACCTTTTCATAGAGAATGTAATGGCCTAAATTTCTTTATTGAAAATACCATCCCAAGACATAGCTTCTCCATGTAGGTGTAATTAATCTTGGATATTGCCAATTTACGGCTAGCAAATACAATTGGATGATATCACTTCTCCTCCCAATCTGGGCTAAACAGCGGTAGCAGTGCTGATGTTATGCATTGTGGCTGCTAAAAATATATAGCAAACTTCACCCCTTTTGGGTGCTTTGTAATATTTCCACGCAATTAAAAGTTAGGTGGTTAGTTTAAAAAAATAGTTAGTCAATTAATAAGTTAGTAAGATTACTAACTAAAGTAAAAACTAACTAATATTAATAACTAACAATTTTTATTTAATTAAAAATATATTTTTTAAAAAATTAAAAGTCGTAATCTGACATTTTTCTTGGATTGACAAGGACTGTAGCCACCCTTCACAGAAGTTACAACGTGAACGAGAGTTATGAGCCATATTAATCACAAGAATTAATGTGTATAGTATGGATGGTAAAAAAATATTAGATTTTTGGGCAAAAACTAGTATATTTTAGATATTATCCTCAAAATATATGGAGATTTCTAGAACTGGATGTCATTTAAAAAAAAAGGTAAGTAATTCTTTAGTTAGTTTTGGAGATTTTATAAAAAAGAAAAAAAAGAGAGAGATTGGCGAAATCACACACACTGCGATCACAGTTTGCAGATAATAGATAGCACTTCGAACATGGAGAAAAAGGAGTGTTTTGAAAGATTTCTAATCAAGTGTCTTGGAGTTTTACCCCCCTTTTGGAGCCAATGGAACCATCAGATTTATGATTTAAGCATCAGATCACCAATTTTTCCAAGATCCCCTCCACTAAGAGCTCTTTTTCTCAGCCACATATCCTCTTCTCTAATTCACTATAAATATGAGGCATGGGGAGGTGTGGGAGCTTTCACTCAACCGCCAAGACCCACGGACCGCTTATTGTTTCAAGCGTTCCAAGTAAGCTCTAATGGCTATCTCTCACCTAGCCGACGTGCCGTCGATCCTACGAGTGTAGTGAGCTTACCTTGATGCCCGATCGAGTACCCTTCTCTCTCTTGCACTCCGGTAGCTCCACGATCCTTGATGCTAGCTCAAGCATCCTCAAGCCTCCTCCATCTCCAAGCTCCATCCTCCATGGCCGTGCGCGCAAGAGAAGAGAAGAGAAGAAGAGAAGAGGAGATGGTGAAGAGCTTTACTCTTTTGATCCCTCACTCACACACACACACTCACTCCCTCACACTCTCACACACACTCTCTCAAGAGCCCACACAAGCAAGAAGGAGAGAAGAAGAGAGGAAGAAGAAGACTCTTTTTGCCACACACTAAAGAATGAGCTTCTCATTCACTTTCCAACTTTATATACAAAGCCTTAAATCCTTTTTGGGCGATCATCCCCTTTTCCCTCTTTTACATGGCCGGCTATAGCCTAGGCCCTTTTTCCCATTTCCCACCATTCTAATTTATCCTATTCCCAACTAATGCATACACTTTGCACAGGAGCGAGCCTAGCACTCCGCATTTTAATGGTGCGCCTTTTTCCTCTTTCATTGCCTTGGCCCGACATCAAAGCTTGTTGAGGGTCGTGCCAGAACATTTGAATTTTTCAGGGATTGGTTGCCCATCAAGGCACATTTTTCTGCTTTTATCCTGCGCCTTTTTTGCTATTTTTCCTTTTTTCCATTTTCCGCTCCTTTGTGCTGTGGAAACATGGTCAGAAACACGGCAACATTACCCTCCTCCTAGCCAAGTGCCAGTCTCATGGCACTGCGGTGGGACATAGTGGCTAGTTAGGTCGGCTGTTAGGCGGAACAGGTAGGTGGGTGGTTGTGGATCATGACCAGTTGAGATTCCGGCGTGCTTTAGGCTCCATGAAGATACTCGGCATCTGTCACACAGTTGTGGCGCTGGTTATATAGCCGGTCATCTTTTGAGTATGAGAAACGCTTGAAGCAATAAGCAATCCGTTAGGATGATGGTATTGGAGGGATTTATTCTAGAGAAACCCCTCGAACGTTGTTTGTCTTGAAAACCCATGGCTTTGATTGAAGATCCTTGTCTTTGAGTTGAAGGTCTTCAGGTCGTCTTTTGAGTATGAGAAACGCTTGAAGCAAAAAGCAATCCCTGAGGATGATGGTATTGGAGGGATTTATTCTGGAGAAACCCCTCGAACGCTGTTTGGCTTGAAAACCCGTGGCTTCGATTGAAGATCCTTGTATTTGAGTTGAAGGTCTTCAGGTCGTCTTTTGAGTATGAGAAACACTTGAAGCAATAAGCAATCCCTGAGGATGATGGTATTGGAGGGATTTATTCTGGAGAAACCCCTCGAACACTGTTTGGCTTGAAAACCCGTGGCTTCGATTGAAGATCCTTGTCTTTGAGTTGAAGGTCTTCAGTTTTGAGTTGAAGGTCTTCAGGCCTGTGGAATCAATAAGCGATCCGTGGATCTTGAGGCATTGGGCATGGATCATTGGACGATGCGGTTCCAAGATCTATGCCAATGGCAGTCCTACCTTGACCTAGTTCGATCATGGTGGCCATCAGCAGGCGGATGGCTGGACGCCGGCACGTTTGGGTCATTAAAGGGTGCCGTGGGGTGATCGTCTTCCGTAGGTAGCCATTTCTTGAGAGTCGAACATAACCTGTAAGAAAAGTTGTGCCCTCCCTAAGGGGTGTATCTGCTTGCCGTGTGGTGTGTGGTGCTCATGGCAGTGGAACTGGGAGATGCGTCTAACCTTGGGCAAGCCCTTGGTAACGTCCCACACTTGAGGACCCAGCTTGTGCTTCGTTGGAGGTGCGGTGCGAGTCTTAGGGTGACAGGTCTGAAAGTCCTACCCTTGATGTGCCCTAAGCGTGAAGTGGGGGAGGGGGCTAAGGAGAACCCTAGGTGTAGTGACTGTGGTGCTTTTTTTTTTTGAAATGATACATAGGCCTAAGTGTCTTGGTCGGAATGAGGAGGAGAAGGGGGGCAGAGAGACTTGCTTAAAAATTGGCGACTCTGCATGTAATCTTTTAGATTCATGCGGACATGAAGGGAGGTAGTGGAGAGAAAGGGGTGGTTGCATCTAGTGAACTGGTTGTCGTTCATGTCCTCTAGGAGTGCTAGGCAAAAAGAGGGAAGGAGACTAGCCCTCATCATGAGACGAGCCATGGCACAATTATCTATAGCGTTAGGGTCAAAGAATAGGGGAGGCATGCCGTGCTCTTGTGGAGTCGGGTCCTACTTAAGAAGTAGCCTAAGTAACCTAAGATAATTACAAGTGGTTATAAAAGCGGGGTCAGGACATGAGGAAAAGTCCGCAAGGAAGTGCATCATAGACTCGTCTAGGCTTTCTGCGGGGTAAAAAGAAGGGCATTGTCAAAGGATGCTACAGTGGAGTTATAAATAACAGGAAAGTCATACCGCCCGTGGAGGGTGGCATCAAAATCCACGCCTACCCTTCGAGAGTACACCATGTAAGTAGGGTCGTTCCGTTCGAACGGCAGGGTATTACAAAAAGCCATCCAGGTGAGCATGCTTATGTCACATACTCACCTCCTCCACAGGGGTTGGCTCCTACAGTTTTGTACAGTGTGGGGGATTTCAAAAATTTTATCTTGCCAGTAGTTGCGGCCGCTTCGGTGCCCCAAGAGGTTGGGGTCTTTTCCCACTCCTCCAGCCATTTTTTCCCCAACCGGCCACCAACTGCGATCACCTCGTCCATCACTTTGAGAGGCACGACCCTCCGCAGACTGTTGGGTAGGAGGAAACTCAAGGAGAATGGCTCCTTTCCTAGTTCCTCTACCTCCCACACCACCAGTTCTGCGTGGAATCCTGCGGGAAGATCATCTGGGCACGGAGGGAGAGGCGTGGACAGTAGCACGGCTGGTTTGGCTCTCAATTTCTGTCTGGCCTCCTCCACCAGCTTTTTTCATCTTTCTTTAGAGATGGCTTTTCAGCTGGATCTTCTTGTGGCGGGTCTTGGGCCTATGGCGAGGGGGGTTGCGGGACTACGTCTTCCTTGAATCGATTCACATCGATTTCGAGCTCTGCTTCTCCCCCTGCCGTTCTGCATGTACTGCTTCTTCCTCGAACTCGAGGGCATCTATCTCCTGGGGGTTAGGCTGGCCCGCATTAGGTATTTTTGCTGTTCCTCCAAACTCAGCCTAACCTCCATCGGTAATGGTGGCATCTGTAATCCAGCGTGTAGGGCTCTTCTTGCCATGCCGAGCTTCCTTTGCACCACTTCCAGTGGCTCTCCTTGTGCTGCGTGGGTGGCGTCCAAGATGGTGTCGAGGAAGGCCTTCTGTTGAGTGCTGAAGGCCACTTGGGCTGCCTCTGCCTTGCTCTCTGCGATGATTTTCTCTTTTTCTGTTAGAGCAAGGCGGCGCGCCAGTGTCTTCACCATCTTCTCGTTGTGCGGGGCCCACTCCTTTGCCCTTTTGTTCATTACTTCTAGGCCCTCTCCCTGTCTTAAGGTCAGTATCATGATTTTCTGCTCATAATCCTCTAGTTCCCTAACTAGCCTCTCTTGTTCTTCTCTTTCAGAGGTCAGTTGATCTGTTAGGCGCTTGAGTTCCTCCTGCTGCTCCTCCATGCCTCGTTGTCTTTCTTCATCCCTGGCATTCAGCTCCACCACGAGTGCATCAATCTCAGCAGATTTCGCAGCAAGCTCCTGGTACTGCACTATTAGGAGCTTGTGCTCCCTTTGCATGTTTACTAACTCTTGCGTCTCGTTTTCGAGTAGCTGCCTCCAATGCTCCTCCCTCTCATCCCTAGCCTTCAGTTCTTGTTTCAGATCTGCAATCTCGCGCTGTTGCAAGGCTATCATTCTTGTCTTGTCCAGCTGGAAGGCGGCCACGGTTTCCTTCTCGGTTGCCAACTTAGCCACAGCTATTTTGCGTTCCTCCTTCGCTCTCTCCAATTGGGAGAGCAGCAATGTACTTTGTAAGGTTGCACTGTTCCACTACCCTCCTGGCTGCCTCCTCCTTTGCCACCACGACTTCGATGTTGTGGATGGTTCGGAACTTGAGCTGGCCGAAGGCGCGGTTCTCCAATTGGATGCGATACTGCTCCCTTTCCTCGTCAGTGAACGGGAGTCGATGGGCGCGGTCTTGCTGCGACATTTTCTGCTCCTGCTGTAATTCGTAACTTCCGTTAGTATTTTCCACATAGCACTTTGCTATTTATGCGAGAATAAAAACACTTGACTGAATTTTTTAGGAAGCCATTTTTCTCATACTAATGCTTATGCTTTTCACTACCTTTACTTTACTGTACCCCCTTTTTATTCATTTCCTATCTGATTCTTTTCACCTTCACCACATACCCACATACATACCCACATATCCCCTCCTCTTCCGGCTGCTGAGAGAAGAATCCTTTCTAGGATTGGGGGTTAAAAGGTGAAGGGCTTTGGTCCTGTTGGGGTAGGACTTTACATGTGAAGAAGCCACGTGTAGAATTTTGGATTGTATTCCAGTTGAGCATGACAATCAAGAGCAGATGGTTGGATAGAGACTTGGGAGATATAGTTCAAGACATCTAAAAGAGATCTCCAGTATTAAGGCAGCTGGCAACATGTAATTCCTCTTCCATGAGGAATTGGTCAATATAGGGGTGGGCGAGCACATGGTCGTCCAAATGCTGATTACGGGTGATGGCCAAAACCCTAAATGAGATAGGTGCCACATAAGTGGGGTCATATTCGATGGTTTTAACTGCCCTGCGTTGCTCAGCATTGGTCATTATTCGGCGATCTTTTTTCTCCCATTGGATTCTCAGAGCAAACCACTGCTGCAAGAATGTGGAAGGCGAGCTTGCCATGTGTGTGAGCTCTTGCATCTCGTGTTCAGGAAAAGAACGAGGAGGCTTACGATATGAAGTGACTAGGCATCTGAGGGCAGCTTGCTCCTTTGAGATTTCGTCGTTTGCCTATCAGTTCGGCAGCGATTTTGGGGAATTTAGTAGTCATAAGTTCGTATTCTTCCCAAGTGCATGGTAATGCACGAACGTCCAAAGCAAGGGTTTTGTCAAGAAGGTCTAGGTCTAGCCTCTCATAACTTCTAGCGAATGTAGTGAAAGTTTCATCCAACATCTTGATGCAGGTTATTAAGTCATCCCCAGAAGTCACAGCAAGGTACTTAGCCAAGGAGAGGAAAGGTCGTATCGCGTATGAAGGTTTAAGACCTGCTGGTGGGGATGGTGCAACTGGACTGGATAGTGGTGACTCCATCATCGGTGTCACAAGTTGGGCTTTGCACTCCGAAGCACTTTGAGGTGCTGTAGGAAGCTCTGGGGGCATGGGGGTTGTGCTGGGTTTTGAGTGAGCAGTCATAGGGGTTTTTAAGTTCTCTGGATTAGGTAGGTTTAAGGCCTGTGGCGTTTTCTTTGGTCGATAAATGAGCTGAGACTTACTAGCCACAGCTGGCAATGGCGTGCTGACTATGTTTTGGGTACCACGTGTGCAAGCCTCCCTCACTAGGGTGAGATTGCTTGTAGATGAGCTTTTTAGCTGGCCATTTTTAGGCACCCAAATCCAGGGGTTGCCCTCGTAGTATCCTTGTGCTCACAAGAGATCTTTGGGAATCCATCACGGTGTGGTTGTATGTCTACGTCGATAGCGTCTAGACTGCCTCTTAGGCCGTGACGGTTGATGATTTTGGCGGTTAGGATCACGTTTGGGTGGTGTACCCGAATGTGGTTTTTGCTGTTTTGGCACCCACATAAGCTTGGAATCCTTGGCCTTGTGAGCACTCTTGGTGGGTTTGGGCCTGGGGTCGAGAGCCTGGCATGAGGCCGTAGTTTTCTCCAGTTTAGACTTGGGTTGGAGTGTGGTCCTAGGGGTTTCTACGGTGGCTTCGTAATGGTGGAGGAATCATGACAGCCCTTGCTGAAAGTTGTCACTATACAGACATTGCCGATAGCAAGATGAATGCGGTTTAGGTTGTAATCCACATTACAGTTCGTTTGTTTCTTGAAAGTGCGACCCAATAGTGACACGTTACCGGCTCCTTTAGTGTTATGCAACACATGGGAGAAAGCTAGTAAACTTTCAGACTCGATGGAAACGAGTACCTTGCACTTCCCCAAGAGTGAATAAGCAGCACCCCCAAATGGGGTGAGGTTGGCATTAGTGGGCTGTAGTGTCGGTTGACCAATGCGTGTCCAATGGTCATGCATCAAGATGTTGTAGTCGGCCCCTTCATCAATCAAGGCATCGAAAGATTACATCGCTCTTGCTGCGACTGTGATTTGTAGATACGTCGGTGCCACTGCTTCTTCATCCTAATCTGTAAGGTCGGTTATAGTAGCCATGCGGACGTTCAGCGGGAGTTCTAGCATGGGTGGCTCATGTAATGGATGGGAAGGAGGATAGTACTTCTTTATGCGGTTGCCGTTAAAAAAGCCTATTCCTTCACCGTCAAGTGTCTCCAACTCAACATTCCTTGTTCTACCAATCATGCGTACTCTGAAAGGCCCTAGCCCTCGAAACTTCATCTTCTATTTATGTCCTTTTACCGATATAGCAGAACAATGTCCCCTTGTTCGAAGTCTTGCTGTTTGACATGCTTGTCAAACCACATCTTTCGTCGAGCCTTTTCACAAATCAGAGAGTGAGTGGTGAGGAGTCGGGTCTCTGTTAAGCGCTCTAGCTCCACTAAGTGGTTGGTCCAAACCTCTCTTCCCTCCCAACGCTCCTGGACTGCTAGCCTCAAGCTAGGGATGAAGAATTCTAAGGGAAAAATGGCTTCAGTTCCGTACATCAGTCTAAAAGGCGTCTGTCCTACAACCGTTTTATAAGCTGTGCGATAGGCCCACAAGGCCGCCATTAGCTTGTTGTCCCAGTCACATCTTGAAGTAGACACGACTTTTGTAAGCACGTTGACTAAGATTTTATTTGTGGATTCGGCTTGGCCATTAGCCTGAGGGTAATAGGGAGAGGACTTCCGATGAATTATTAGGAAGGTAGAGAGCAGGTGGGCAATCACTTCATTATCGAAGTGTGTGCCTTGGTCACTTACAAGTTCGATTGGACAACCAAACCGTGAAATGACCTGCTCCCACAAGAACTTTGCAGTGGTCCTAGCATCATTCTTCCTCGTGGCTCGTGCCTCTGCCCATTTTGTTAGATAGTCGGTTGCTACTATGATGTAGCGAGCTTGGGAATATTGTGCCACAGGACTGATAGGTCCAATAAAATCGATGCCCCATTTTTCAAAGGGTTGTCGGGCTATGACAGGGGTCAACTCCATCTTGTCTTTCCGCACAAGCACTTTAGTCCTTTGGCACTCATCGCAGTGCTTTACGAATTTAGCTGCATCATGGAAGAGGGTGGGCCACCATTGTTGAGATTGTAGCACCTTTCGGGCTTTTGTGTCCCCGCTAAAGTGTCCTCCAACGATTCCGCCATGTGCTTCGTTCAATGCATCGTGCATCTCGTGCTCACATATGCATTTGTGCAATAAACCGTCTTGTCCCAACCTGTAGAGTTGGCCGGCTATTAATTGGTATGGCTGAATTTTCAGGATAAGTCTTCTCAGCCTGGCCTTCTCAATGGGTTGCTCAGGTAGTCCATTCTCTAGTAATCGCACTATGTCTTCTGCCCAATACGGCATCAAATCAGCATTAAATAATTCTTTCTCGCTAGACAGGTTAAAGAGATGAGCATCCGGCAAATCGTCAGGTATGCGTTGTCCAGCGGCTTCTCCTGTGGATATGCGGGACATGTGGTCAGCCATGTAATGCTGCTTTCCTTTGCGTACAACCACAGAGAAGTCAAACTCCAGTAGCAGGAGTAACCATCTAGCTATGAATTCCGTAGCATAAGGCTTGTTCACAAGATACAGCAAGGCCTGATGGTGGTCAACAAAGAAGACAAAGGGAGTGGCCAACTGGTAATGCCTAAATTTCTTTACCACAAATACCATGGCTAACCCTTCCCTTTCCATCGTGGAATAGTTCATCTCGGTCTTTGTGAGCTGCCTGCTGGCAAAACTCACCGGGTAGTCTAAATTATGTTCACCAGGCTAGCATAGCACGGCTCCAATAGCGAACTTAGAGGCGTCTATGTGTACATGAAACGTTATGTTCCAGTCTGGGGCTTGTAAGATTGGTGCAGTAGTGAGAACCTTTTTCAACTCCTCATATGCGCGCTGGCATTCCTCAATCCACTCGAACACTATCAACAGCTTGTACAATGGTCTAGCAATTAGTGCGTAATTTAGTACAAAGTGTCGATAATATCCAGTGTGTCCTAAGAAGCACTGAACTCCCTTGTAGTTATCGGGTGGTGGTAAGTCAACAATGACTCTGACTTTAGAAAAGTCAGTGGCAATGCCATTCTTTGACACTACGTGCCCTAAGATGCATCCGTGTTTCACCCAGAACTGGCACTTTAAGGGGTTCAAGGAGAGATGATATAAGCGGCACCATTCAAAGACTGCTCGGAGTTTGTTTAAGTGTTCGATCCAGGTCGAATGGACACACAGATCGTCGACAAAGACCTCTAACTCCTTGCGAAGCATGTCTTTAAAGATGGTGCACATGAGGCATTGGAAAGTGGCAAGGGCATTGGTCAACCCGAAGGGCATGACTATGTATGCAAAGACACCCCACTCAGTGGCAAAGGTGGTCTTGTGCTTGTCTATAGGATGCACTTGCACATGGTTGTACCCTAAGAAGCCATCCAAGAAACTGTAGGCTTCCTTGCCTGCCACCCTCTCAAGCATGTGCTCGGTGTACGGCAAGGGATAGTCGTCTCTCTTTGTAGCAGTGTTCACCTTCTTGTAATTGACGCACACTCGAATTTTGCCGTTCTTCTTCATCACAATGACGATGGGTGACACCCAGTCTGTGTGCTCAATTTCATAGATGAATCCAGCTCTCATCAGCTTGTCAATTTTCTCTTTGATAGCATGAGCGTATTTTGGATTCATGGGGTACGGTCGCTGCTTGACCGACGTTGCATCCGACGTCATGGGTATGTTGTGAGTCACAACACTCGGATCTACCCCCCATAGCTCTTCTAAGGACCAGGCAAATACGTCTATGTACTCCCGCAAGAGAGCAACAAGACTCAACTCTTCTTCACCAGTCAAGTCATCGGCGATGAACACTGGTCGGGGTATCTCCCCTTCCAAGGCTAGGTTTACCTCCTTGACCTTGGCTGGTCCTTCAATTGGTTTGCTTGTCTGCCCTTGACGCTTGGCACCTAGCAGAACCACTACCCTATCTCCTTTTTTGAATTTAGTGAAGCGTTTAGGGAGGTCCTGCGGCTTTCGCCGTTCTTCTGATTGTGTATCCCTTGGGTGCTTTGCCCCATCCTGCCTTGACCGTCTGCGCCTCAGGTGGATGGGTAAGTCCCCCTTGGTGTGTCTTGTCATGGGCGGCCTAGGGATCTCTAGGCCACTATCCGAAGTAACTTCCGATTTGGAGTCAAACCCTCCATCTTCGCTAGAAGAGGTGGTCTCCCCTGGTAGCTGCAATTCGGATGGCGAGTTGGTTCTAAGTACTGATGTCGTTCCTGATTGGGTTAGGCCTACTTGCTCAAGGTCTATGGCTCCTGTACATTCTAGCCACGCACGATCACACCTCATGCGCATAACTACTTGCTCCAGTCTAAGGGCCTGCCTTTTCTGCAGCTTGGCGTCTGCTTGTATTTGCTCAATTTCTCATCCTTCAGTGTCATACTCTATGGTTTCCACTTCACCCTCGCTCTCATCACTGAAGGGTTGGCAGTCTTCATATTCATCGCAGGAATCTTTGTCATTCAACTACTCATCATCTCTTAGGGCTTGGTATGCCCCGTGTTGTTGGTCAGGAACCAGGGCCCAGTTATGCATGAGGTTCAGCTCGTGTGCCCTGGTCCATTGCCACTTGGAATCCTCTAAGAGGTCCTGGAGTGGTTTGAAGTTGGTAGCTGGGTTGCCAGCTAGCTAGTCCGTTAGGTGATGACCCTAGCATTACGCATCCAGGGTCGGCCTAATAGGACATCGTAGTCCACTCCCTTCATGACTATAAAGTTGACAGAGAACTGGATACTTGTGATCTTCACTGGCCAATTCTTCAGAACCCCGAATGGCTTCACTCTCATACCGTTTGCTAGCATGACATTAAACCGAGCAGCTTTGACAGGCGGGTTCCCCCAAGTCTGCAGCACTGCGTGGCTAAGCACGCTAACCCTGGCTCTCGTGTCTACGATTCCCTTCCTTATTGTGTCACCCAGGGCAGGACTGTGTGCATCTCAGAGCCTTCCCAAAAGGCGTTGACGTGCAAAGATTTAGGCACAGAGTGCAGCGTCAGGCTTGGTAGTTGTGTTTCTACATCCTGGTCTCGAGGGTCTGCCGTGGCCTGCTCTTGCGATCCCTCGACCCACTGCTTAAGGTCTTGCCATAGGGCAAGGTGCTGCTTAAGTAGATCCCCCAGGCTAAGTGTTACAGGTGTGGTCACTAGCGTGGTCAAGAGGTTGTCAGATACTCGTCCTTCTTTTAGCCTAGACTGTCCGAGCCAATGGCCATGGCTGATCTGCGGCTCTGTTGCATCTAGAGCGGCATTGCTTGTGGCACAATGGCTTCGGATGACTTAGGTTGAGGCGATGACATTGGCGTGCTCATGCTAGAGAGATCATCGATCTCGTCCTCTATGATGGGTTCAGCATCTTTGAGATGCTGTTGAGCCTCCCTCACCCATTCCCCCACCTTTTCTATGGCCTCTAATTGTCGCTTTGGATGAGGGTATTCCCCTATCTTAGCGCTTCCCTTTTCAGCTGTCTTAGGGGTTGAAGTCTTTGCCTCCGCGTCTGAGACTTTCTTCCTAGTAGGTAAAGACGTAGCACTCTCACTCTTCAATGCGACCTTAGCTTCTGATTTCTTCTTTTTCCACCTACGGCTTTTCTTTCCTATTGAGGTTGCGTCAAGATTGCTAGGTCCTGGCAGAGAGATGCCGGCATGCTTCGTTTGGGCTCGGGTCATAACTCGCAAGGGAATAGGGGTGGCCTCCCCATTAGGGTTTTCGACGCTAAACAACCCCAATGGGATGGATGGCAAATTAGCTGAGCTAGAGGATGGCTTCCGCTTTGGGCAGTCTATGAAAAGATGGGTGATTCCGCACTCTGCGCACCTTTGGTCAGGCTTGTCCCTGTTTTGCTGCTCTCTTTCAGGGCAGCGTGATGACATGACGGGGTGTCCGCAAGTCCAACAAATGACTGGATCCTGTGGCTGTCCTCCCAGGCCTCTACCCCATCCCCGTCCTAATGCCATCACTGGCACGGGTTGATAATCCATGAGGATTGCATTGCCCTCATCGTCATGCGAGACGTAAGGGTATATGTATGTCTCTTCCTCATTCGGCTCCTCCATGTAGTGTACTGGAGCATCGCCCGCTCGGTGGGTGGGTCACATAAGGACTAGGCGGTCTAGGAATGCCTGTAGGATTTATGTCCATTCTAGGGACAGCTGGTTTCATGTCGTTAGGCACAGGTAGAGCCAATGGGGCTCCCCTTCCAAAGAATGGCTGTGGCCTGCTAGCTAGATAAGGCTGACCATAGGGTTGAGAGTATGGAAGTCTTCGTGGTAGTCTGCAATGTGCGATATCGTGACTGAATCTACCGCAGTTAGCACAAGGTCTTGACCTAGGGTCTTGACACTCGGCCGGCAAGTGGTTTCTGCCACAGTACACGCACTGGATGTGCGGGCGCATTGGTCGTCTCAACATGTCTTGTATCTTGGCTAATTCCATCTTGACCTCAGCCAAGCCTTGGTTTGTCTCAGTGGCCTTCCCCTTATCTTGGGATGATGGGTTTGACCGCTCACTAGAGGCTGACGTTCTCTCTAAGCTTCGTGGGTTGGTCTCTTCTAGAGTTGAGCTCCTAGAGCTTCGCTCTTTCAGCTGGTCATCAACTCTTATGGCCTCCTCAAAAACTCTAGCCACCACATCCCACTGCAAGCTTGAATTGCCTGCTAATGCCTTATATAACTCCTCGTCTCTAATTCCGTTGATGAATACAGTTGAAACTGCTCTGTCAGTTGGTCGCTCGCCTAGAGGGATTCTCTTAAAGAGACTTTTCACACGGGTCACGTAGTCGCGGATATCCTCCTTCTCTTTTTGCTTGACATTCATCAAGCATACTAGCAGGTTATCAGAGTATCCGAGCTCGACGAACCTCTTGACGAAGAGATCCTTGAGATTATTGAAGTTGGCTCGTTCCACGGCATCCAGGCTTGTGTAGCACGTCCTACCCTTGTCGCCTAAGCAAAGCCCGAATGCTTGCGAACGTCGAGTCTGGTCGTTGAGGCCGTTGGCTTTGCAGACTTGCTCAAACTGCTCAACAAAGCTGTATGGATCGTCATGCGGTTGGTACTTGTTGAGTTGCTTGGCAACAATCGGTATTTTGGCCTGGCTCTTTGAGCCCTGGTTTGCCCCTAATCCTGCAAGCAGAGACGTCGCTAGTGTGGTGGCACTCTGCTCAACTGTGGTGTTATTAAGCAACCATTTCATGAGGAGCTCGCTCAGCGTCAGGTCTCCCTCTAGTGCTCTCTCATGGTCTGTTCGGTTCCGGCTAGCCAAGTTCAGCACTCGCTGCACCTCATGCAGCTCCATGCTTTGCCTTTGGCTCCTAGCCTATTGATCCCTATTATAATCAGCTATGCCTTGCAATGCCTTGCGGGCTAGCCTTCTCTTCTCCTCTAGGTCTACAATGATTGCATCTGCTGTCCTGCCACAGTGCTCGTACCAGGCGTGTGCGTTGTAACTGCTCACCATCTGCTGTATAGCATCTGGGAATACACTCAAATCGAGCTCCTCATTAGACTGATGGTCTGAGCTTTCTTTTGCCATGGTCGAATTCTTGCGCCCCGATGTGCTATCAATTAGGTTAAATAGCCATGACAGATCCTCATCGTTGGCGCTCCTTGCTTGGTTCTACCCTGCGCTTCACGTGTTTGTCTATGTCTTGGGTCCTCTCCTATTGGTGGGTTCCTTGAGCGATTTATCTGAGTGAGTTCCTTTGATTATTGAATACAATTCTCAATTTATGGTCACTCGGTGAGTGTGTTGTTCCTCGTGCACTTGTGCCCAATCAGGCTTTCAACTTTCCTAAGTGTACTTCAAGTGCGGAAATTCAATGTGAGTGCCGCAAGCAATTTCCCGGCATCTTACTCACTCTCGCTCCTTCTGGGCCGGATAGGCTTGTAGGTCTAGTTCTGGCCGTTTAGTCAGGGTTTAGGGTTTCCTTGCACGTTGCCTCGTTGCTTTCAGTTGATCAAGTTTTACGGTTCAGCGGCTTGCATCCGAGTCCTTGGGTCCCTCAACTGTTTACTGCTAACCGCTAAGTGGTTGTGGACTACAATGTCCCTTATCACATGTGCCAGAATCAAGTTCTGAGCGCCCGAAGGATTTTGACAAGTTGCGCTAATGCGTATTTGCCGGCTTGGGTCGAATTTCTGGCAGATTTGACAAAAAGTTGCACTCGGACCAATTGGTCCGAATTGCAGGGTCTGAGGGGGTCACTCGGACGGGCCAAATGGCAGGTTTGGACAGGGTAATTCGGATGGGCCGAACGGCCCTTGGCCGAGGGCCGAATCTCGGGTGTGGCCAAGTTCCGAATTTGGGACTCGTTTGGATGGGCCGAGTGGCGCAGGGCCGAGTTTCGAATTTGAGACTCGGACGGGTCGTTCGGACAGGCCGAGTGGCAGAGGGCCGAGTTCCAAATTAGAGACTCGGACGGGCCAAGGCCGAATGTGCCACGTGGCAAAAAGTTCTGGCTCGGACATCCGAATGGGTTGACTCGGACGCGATCTGAGGGCCGACTAGGGTTCAAGGCCGAGTGGCCGAATGGTAAGGGGCCAAGGGCCGATTCTGGGACTCGGCCCAGAAGTGACCACTCGGAGGCCAAACTCTGGTGCGACGGAGACATCGCGATGTCGATTTCGATCGATTCTTGGGATTTACACAATCATACCAAGCATAACCCTCCAGATCCCTATCTAGGGGGATTGAGGAAGGAATTCATATACCTGGACGGGTCGGAGAGTGCGTCGGTGATGCGATCGAATCACAGGGCTGGGGCTCTCTAGCTCTCTCTCTCTCTCTCTCTCACTGAAATGGAACAAATGAGCTCTCTTTTGTCCTCCTGGCTCTTATATGCCTTCCCAGCTGTGGCGTTGACGCCCCCAATCACTCTCTTGTCAATCTTAGGCCTCATTAGCGACCATTTTGCACATTTTGCACGATTTTTTTTCCTTTTTTGCCCTGTTTTGAAACAGTGAACCCTACCCTTTTCCAGTTCGATTTTCTAACTCTAACCTACGCTAAATGCAACAAAAATCGAAGGCAAAAAACTGAAATAGATCCTCCATGCTTTCCAATCATCAACAACCAAAATATCCCAAAATACTTACTTGTTTTGAAGATTAAAAGCACCCAACTTCCTACCTATCTCAAGCTCCGTTTTGGGGATGAATACCCTACTTCGATGCTCGATGTGAGGCACACAAGTGCTCAAGCTTGAATCCGTTAGTCTCGACAATGGAACCAAAATGTGGGAGCTTTCACTCAACCGCCAAGACCCACGGACCGCTTATTGTTTCAAGCGTTCCAAGCGAGCTCTAATGGCTATCTCTCACCTAGCCGACGCGCCGTCGATCCTACAAGTGTAGTGAGCTTACCTTGATGCCCGATCGAGTACCCTTCTCTCTCTTGCACTCCGGTAGCTCCACAATTCTTGATGCTAGCTCAAGCATCCTCAAGCCTCCTCCATCTCCAAGCTCCATCCTCCATGGCCGTGCGCGCAAGAGAAGAGAAGAGAAGAAGAGAAGAGGAGATGGTGAAGAGCTTCACCCTCTTGATCCCTCACTCTCACACACACTCACTCCCTCACACTCTCACACTCCCTCTCTCAAGAGCCCACACAAGTAAGAAGGAGAGAAGAAGAGAGGAAGAAGAAGACTCTTTTTGCCACACACCAAAGAATGACCTTCTCATTCACTTTCCAACTTTATATACAAAGCCCTAAATCCTTTTTGGGCGATATCCCCTTTTCCCTCTTTTACATGGCCGGCCGTAGCCTAGGCCCTTTTTCCCAGTTCCCACCATTCTAATTTATCCTATTCCCAACTAATGCATACACTTTGCACAGGAGCGAGCCTGGCACTCTTTTACACAGATTCGGGGGCGCTTCCGCATTTTAATGGTGCGCCTTTTTCCTCTTTCGTTGCCTTGGCCCGACACCGAAGCTTCTTGAGGGTCATGCTTGAACATTTGAAATTTTTAGGGATTGGTTGCCGGTCAAATCGCATTTTTCTGCTTTTATCCTGCGCCTTTTTTGCTATTTTCCCTTTTTTCCATTTTCCGCTCCTTTGTGCTGCAGAAACACGGTAACAGGAGGCACAAGAAAGCACAAGGAGAACCCAAGAGGCTGCGAGTAAGAGGTTGAAGGATACTCCTCCAAGAGATTGCAAGAAGGAGCTTGAGAGAGAGAGAGAGAGAGAGAGAGAGAGAGAGAGAGAGAGAGAGAGAGAGAGAGAGAGAGAGAGAGAGAGAGAGAGAGAGAGAGAGAGAGAGAGAGAGAGAGAGGTTACCCCGAGAGGCTGCAAGGGAGAGAGTTAGCTCAATTCTCCCTATCTTGCGATCTTTGACTGAGCCATATTCTCTTATGATCTTCCATCTCAAAATCCATTCCTTCCTTATCTCTCAAATCTACTTGCGGACGATGGCCCCCAAGCAAAGAATGTCACGTGTAGATGGCAATCCTACAACCAACAATGAAGCTTCGGGCGAAGGCATGACTATCAATTCAAGTGCGGTACCGGTCGTAAGTAATGTTTTTCTGAATTGATAGATGCTTGCTTTGATTCTCGTATGAGATACGTTAGGCCCCATACTATGATGCACAAGTATAGGTCATCGAAAATGATAAATTTCATCTCACATATTCAAAAGATGGAGCTTGCAAAGTGCATGCATAAAGGGAAGTTAATTGCACCTAGTTGCATATGACTTATTCGTTGATAGAGCAATTACAAGGAAGAATCAATCAAGGGTTATGAATGGCATAATAGTAAAAAGAATGACATTAAAAATTGTGCATACAAGTGTTAAGTAAAATTTACATAGAATCGCTCTTTAATCCCAAGGGGGAGAGTGAATATGCAATGGAATTGTTATCGCATCTATTCTTATATTGTTTGGAAAAAATACAATTGGTTTTTATTGGTTGATCAAACAACTCCCTAAATGCTTGTACATTCAACTGATTGTTGGATTGTAGTTAGGATGATTACTCCAAGTGCTTGTGATTGATGGTAAATTCATGGTGGGGGTCTGTAATGACAAGTTGTCATGGGAATAAAGGAATGTTTTCTTGGAAGATGATATTAGGGCTGATTGCCTTGATTAAGCTTGATTCTTAATTGGATTAATTAAGGAAGGATATTTTGTGCGAGTGGATCATCTCCAAGGTCACAC
This sequence comes from Lygodium microphyllum, assembly GCF_053477565.2. Taxonomy (NCBI): domain Eukaryota; kingdom Viridiplantae; phylum Streptophyta; class Polypodiopsida; order Schizaeales; family Lygodiaceae; genus Lygodium; species Lygodium microphyllum. The sequence continues at coordinate 18,697,495 of NC_141158.1, read as the reverse complement.
TGCACTTCAACCCGAGAGGGCATTGCTTGATTAACGGGCCAAAGGTCGAGTGGTGAAAAGGCCAACCACGGAAGTTGTGTCTCACTCCTAGGTTGCTTGGGTTCAGTGGAGCTTTGGACACCCCTTGCCTAGTCTAGAACGGAGTTGTAGATTGTCGTGAGCCCAACGTCTAAGGCATTGGAAGATCCTATTCTAGATAATGGATGGAATAGTGCCATGTGATTTGGACTGGGTACTTTTGTTGGACAAAAGGGAGTACATAATTTCTCCTGTATGGGCAGGAGATAAAGATTAACGTGAAGATAAGTTAAGGAATTTATTTGAACTTTCTTTGCTTGCTCTATTTTTGTGTCTGTGCTGTAAGTTATGTGAACAAACCCTATTCCCTAAAGACCTAATTAAGGAAGTTGATTTTGAATGTCACACATAAATGTGATAAGACCTAATTAGAAAAATAAAGCTAACAAGGGAAACGGGTGGACAGAACTCCTGATAGGTCCATCAGGGTGGTCCCAAAGAACTGGGAGGCTTCTCACAAGCTTTCAACCTTTAGGTATTGTTAAGTTAGAACTCGATTCATGCCATTTTAGGGGACCATAATGGGACTATGCCCTATGGGCATAGAGGTTGAGCGGCGCATCCCTCTCGTTTCCCATTCTCTTTGAACCAAGTGTGGTATGGATCTACTTCAGATTGGGTATCTCTACATAAAGTATGATGTCCAAAACATTTGATGCTAGAATGCTGTCAGGAGACCTTGACCCCTAGGAACCCAGATTTTAGGTTGATCCTAGTGGGTTTGGCCGCGAACGTTGTGTTACAAGGTCGACTTGAGAAACCCTAGGTGACAAACCCTAGAACATTCCATGGAAGTGCCAGGTAGTGACACTTAGATTCGTTTCTTGATGGATCACTAAAATGTGCTTGGACAGCCAATAGGTAGGCACATTACATGCTTTCAGGACTAGCACTTTCACTAGTTTTTGCTTTACATCCTTAAAGGATACTTGACATGGGTCACTCCAAACAAACTGACAGTTAAAGGAAAATAGATTTGTTAATGTCAACATCCTCTCTGTCAATGCATTGATAGATATTTGATAGTACCCCATGATGAGACAAAAAGCTATGTACTTCTTTAGGATTATGTGACAAATTCATAGTGACAATAACCTTTATCTTTTCAAGATCGGTTGCAATACCAATCGAGCTAACCACTTGGCCCAATAGAAATCCATAGAGCACTCTACAGATGCACTTTCTTGGAATAAGAGCAATGTAGAACTGCTTGCAATACTCAAAACATTTTCTTAAAATAATCAACTATCTCTCCCTTATGGTGGCTACCCGTAGATCATCAATAAAGATTTTCAACTCCTCTCTGGGGAAATATCACCAAGAGTCTTATAAGTTGTACGTTGGCAAGACCCTATCACATTGCATAACCCAAATGCCATAACATGATATGCAAAGGTTCCAAATAGAGTAATAAATATAATTTTTAATTTGTCTTTCTTTGCAATAGCTATTTGGTTATATCCAGCAAAGCAGTCCATAAATGAATAAATATCTCTACATGCTAATTGATCCAGAAAATCTAATCAATAAATGGTAGCGGATAGTAATCTTTGACAGTCTACTTATTGAGCTCCCTAAAATCTACACAAAGTCAGATTTGATTATTCTTTTTTTTAAAAATAACTGCTAGTGAACACCACTCCTCCATGTGTGTTATATAGGAAATATCAAGCTAGCCTTACGCAATTTTTGCAATTGCTTAAATAGTTAGTCCCTTAGTTCAAAAGGTATACAAATAACTTTTTATTGCACAAGGCAGCTACCTTCCTTCAAGGGAATGGTATGTACAACCAACAAACTAGGAGGAATACCCCTTAGCTCATCATAGCTCCAAGCAAAGATGTCACAAAATTCTTAGATCAAGGACACATAGTCCTTCCTTTCTCCTAGACTGAGCATAGACCCTAATTTAATTGGTAATGGATCATCCAACATATCGAGGTCTAGCTCAATTACAATTGCGTCTCTTATTCTATCCTGAGCTTCTATCGACATTTAGAGTCACTCCTCTTTTAATTTGTCACTTGATGAAGTCTCACTACCAGATGGATCCTCTAATGCATCTAATTTTGAAAAAGATAAAGGTACTCTTTTGAGATTCAGGATATGCATCCATTATCACATGTTGAGAACCTCTACAAAAAATTAGACGACCAACGGGTATATCAACTTGATAGTTAGATTGCAAGATCCATGGCCTTCCTAACAATACTTAATAGCTTGGCCACCTTGCAAACTTGATAACCCTAAAGTCCATAATGAATTCCACATTAGCAACAGTCACATGGACTTTGGTAATGCAACCTTCATGTCACTTTCAATTGTCATTAGCCACTTGGAGAATTGTGGAGGCATCCTTTTGGATTTACAATCCTAATCTTTCCATCAATTTTGAGCTTATAATGTTGACGAAGGATCCCATGTCCACAATGGCATGTTCTACTAATATGATGTCAACATATGCTACTACCATTAGGCAATGCTTTTTAGCATGTTTAAACCAATCATTTCCTACCCAAGCTATTCCCAAGGGCTCAATGATATATCCAATGCAAAGAATCTTCTTGAACTCTTTACGCACCCTTGGAGATAACTTGATCAACTGTAGGAGATTCACATCATGCGTTACTTGCAAAGAGAACTTGCTAAATCAAATTCATGATAATTAGAAGGTTCACTTTTCCTGTCAAACCATTCTTTCTCTTGGTCATTGAATAGGATTTGGTGTCTCTTTCTTAGCTTTTACCTTCTTCTTTGGTAGTACCTTATTGGGTCAGCTTTGCCGTAACAGTCTTCAATTTGATTCATAAGGAAATGGTTAAAAGAGGCTAAGAGGACCACCTTCCACATCAAGGTTAAGGACTTGCATCCTCTTATCATCCTATTTAGGGTTGATCTCAAGAGGTTTTACATTATCCCTATCACCTTCTTTAACCTTTTTTCCTCTTGTAATAGCTCGCAAATTGGAAGCCTCGTTGCATTAACATGCACAACTTTGAAAAGGTTGACACCTTTACCACTGGATAGCTCCTCTACGGTAGCTTTTCCTCTTTGTACTATTTGTTTTGGTCCTTCATCTTGCTGAAGGTTGTTTCCTTGTACTCGATGGTTTATCAGACCTGGCTCCTTGCTCCCTTGTTGTTAAAGAGAGCTAATCCTACTCTAGCAAGTACTAGCTAAATGACTGGACTTCCCACATGTCACATTTGACATAGGGTAGTTTCTCGAAAAGTGTTGACCGCTACACCACTTATAATTGAATCTTGATAGACCACCCTCTTTATGGCATTGAATTCCTATTAAGTTTTGCTGCTTCTTTAGGAAATTAAAATCTACAACTATTTTTCTGTATTGTTTGTTTATGATATAATGCTTCATCACGTCCTTGACTTTGCTAAGTACATTTGATGCATCAAAATCATAGTCGCGATCATCTACTTGCCATTTAGTTGGTCTAACCAACTGATTATGGATCAACTGTTGGCTACTCTACTGATTGATTGGAATGACATTAGGGTTCATCATTTGGCTTCCATTGTTTAGTGGAGCCATTTGGCTAGCTATTGGCATGGTCATATTAGAAGGGGTTGGTAGCATGGGCACACTTTGTACTAAGCTTCTTCGCCCATTCAAATTGGTCATGGGTGTTCCTTGACTTCAACCGATCAATGTCAAATTATTTCCAAGCCTTAGACTCAAATTCAAGTTTTCCCTAAAGGCATAGATTGCTTGCAATCACGATTCTATCTCTCTGCTTATATAATAGCAATAACCATGTCAGCAAGAGCAACACTACTCGATTGCAGACAGATATTAAAGTCCAACCCATGTAAAAAGTACTGCACTTGAGAAATAGCTAGGATGGAAATATAGGTTTCCAATTTACGAAACACATATTTTGATTTCTTAGCATATACTCAAACATTCTCATGAGGTTCTTGGTGTGTTACATTGAGAACACGTAGCCAATACTAACACCCTTTCTCAGGGGTAAACTCTCTTTGGAAGGCCACAAAAAATAAATCAATTGTAGTTATGGTTTCAGCTTCTAAGTTGTGATACCATATTGCAACTCTTTCTTTCACATTCATATTGAAGAACATCATCAGATGTCCCTCATCTCAAATTTGACAGTTGAATATTAACTTTTGGAACATGCTAATGTGAAGCTCTGCATCTTCCTCTACTAACCCATTAAAAATAGGTAGAGGGAATCCTAAGGTTGTCACATCCAATGTCCATGCAACAGAGATTGTAATAGGTTGCGCCATGACGACAACTGGACTTGCTAAGGGTCTTTGAATTGGTGGAACTACTATCCCGCTCAAAGTGGGCTGATCGACTAGGAGACGAGAAGTACTAGAGCTTCCTCCTTCACCTAAAGAACTACTTGTAGAAATCCCAAGGGTCATACCCTCTCATGTCTCCCCTCCAAGTTACTTTCACACTGTCCCTCGGTCCTTTGTGCCTCGGCTTTCGGCTACTCCCACATCCGATGCTTGATTTCACTTTTGAAAAATTCTACGCGTCTATTTTTTAAGTCTTGAAGTACTTGAAACTTGTCTTGCTTCAATTTGGTACTCGAAAAAACAATGAAAAATTTTCAACCACTACAAGGTCCATCTTTTGACGTAATTTGAATTCTTATCTTACACTAGCACTTAAAATTATGGGATCCATGTCTTCCAGTTCCGTCGAGCTTTGAATTTTGCCTTGAATTCTTGTCATTTGGCACTTGTCTAGCATTTTCTTGATGTTTAAATTTTGCTATCATGGAAAAAGTAGAGCATTGAAACCAAGAAAAAGAAAAAATGAATATATTATGGTAGGAGCAAGAGCAAGTAATTGCCACTCTAGCCCAATACAAGAATCAATGTTTGGAGCAGATGAAAGAGAAGTTGGAAGAATGGGTAGCCAAGAATGAGGATATAATTAAAGACAACTTACCGATTGGCCCAATTAGAGAGTAAGCACATCATGGTGGAAAGCAAGGTGGTAATGGTGGAGACAAGGATGCAAGAGGAGAAAAAAGCCTTTTTAAACACAATGCTAAATGTCGCTCAGTCAAGGGAGGAAGAGACCATTGAGGAAGTCAAAATGAAATTAGAGCTTGCAAGAAGAGCGGTTAAGTATGGACTCCATGCCAAGGCACCAAAACCTAGCACTAGCTTAGGAGTAAAGGAGAAAATAACTCATTTGATCACAGCTTGATTAATCATGCAAGAACTCAAATTGCTAGGTTTTGCGGAGTTAAAGCAATGAGCATAGACTCTTCCACAAGAGCTGACAGAGCCAATCCATGAAGAAGGGCCAGACTTTGAGCATGACCACATTAAAGAAGAGCAATCGTACAAACCAAGCCCCCCTCTACAACCACAAGCACAACCAAAAGAGTAAGGGGAGGAAGCCATACCACTTGAAAGAATGGTGGAAATGAGGCAAAACGAAGAGAGCAGGTGGAACTAGCATGCGAAAGCTCAAAGCCAAGTCATTGCAAGTTCCACATGTGGCCATCCCTGTAAATTGGGGCTAGGAACTTGCAGTGTGGGACCAATGGGAAAATCGTAGCCCACCGCCCCTTCATATTCACCTTCACCTTCCCTTGAATGTTGGACATGGTATTATCTCCAAGGGTGGTGGACATAATAAAACTCTCCATCCGTGAGGGTGGGGAGGAGATGGTTAAAGGAAAGAATGAGACACCCCACAAGGTGGCAATAGGAGCTTGCAGATTATTGGGAAGACAAGGCAATGGAGGTGCCTAGGAAAGTGGAAGGGTACGAGGCTCAACCTAAGTTGTGCAAAAATATTTAGGAATTTAACTTAGAGGCCTAGATGGCTTTTTGTAGCACCCTATTACACAAGAGGGATGATCCTACCTACATGCCCTACCCATAGAGGATTGGAATTTATTTCAAACAAGAGGTGCATGGTAGGTATGACTTCCCTATGATCTATAATGTGAATGCCGTGACTCTTGAAGAGTGCTTAACCTTCACTGAAAGGGACCTCTACCCATCAATAATTTCATGTTTGGTCTAATTCAAAATCTTGCTCCTATGCTCGCTTGCGCTTCAAGAATTTTAATTATACCTTTCCTTTCTTACACTGCTTTCATCCTAAAAGGGGTTAACATTAGCCCTCTCCTAGCCAAGCGCGAGTCCCATGGCACTCTTGGTTGGACATAGCAAGGTTTAGCTTGCACCAAAGATGAGCACCAAAGATGAAGAATGTCGGAGATAGTTGGAGAATCATTATGAGAAGAGTGGTGCTTGTTGTTGAATCTTGATTTGGATGTTGAAGTCATTGGAAGATGTTCTGGGAACTAGAGTTGCTTTGCACTTTGGATACTAAACAGATAGTGGTAGTGTAGCTTAATGTAGCTCATGGAATCTAGATCTCCTAGTGGAATGCTGTTTGTGGAATCAATTGGATTGGTTGAAGATGGGCACCACAAAGGATGTTTTCTCAGCCATTATATTTTCTTATGCTTGCAAGGACAAACATCTCGTGCTCTTTTTCTAAGGGAGTGCTAGTTGGATTGCATGCATAGGATGCACGTATATATTGGGAGATGGGTCAAACTCAAGGCAAAAGCCAAAGTGTTGTCCCACACTTGAGGACACAATCCATGTGTAGGTTATGGTGTGGCTATTATGTGAGTGCAGTGCTTACATAGGCTATTACATAGTTAAAATATAGCATGATGGCTTCATTTTGTCAATCTTCAATGATATAGGGTAGCTGTTGTTAATGGGTGGATAATGGAAAGTATCATCATTGCTGTTGAGGGATAGAGGAGTCAATGGGGCATCATGAGAAAAACCTCAAAGTACCATGTGGCCAACGAGGCTTATATTCATGGGTAGGATGATAAAGGTTCCTTTTAATGAATAGAGATTGCAATGCTTAGTAGGAGTGCATCATTGTGTGATGCCAAGATGACATAGTAGTCATTGTGCTTTTTGTATTGTTGCCATAGTTGTGAGAGAAAATATTGGAAGAACTTGTGTGAGTGACTCAGGGAGATAGGTCTAAACTTGGGGCTCCCTAGGTGTCTCTTGCCTTTCATGTGCCCTAAGTTATGTGGGGGAATAGGAAGTGGGGCTAGGGGGTGAGGGATGGAGTCGACCAATTGTGGTCGCTAAACATACCTAACTTAAGGACCCCTAGGTGTAGTGCTATGTTTGTGTGTATATTTTTCTCTCTCTTCTTTTTTTCTTTCTTTTTTGTTTGCTTCTTTTGTTCCTTTTTATTTTGAAATAAAATATAGTATAGAAGGACTTTCCAGCCTCAATAAGAAAAATACGATGACAAGATCAAAAGACTTGAGGGAGATCTTGAGGGATGACTCAATTGAGGTTATATAATTAATGATGGTGTGGTTTATGGGACTCAAGACAGGGTATTGCTGAAATTATGGCTTGATTGATCAAGGTCTCTCACCATTGATAAGAGCTTTTCTTCTCATTGGTGGTATGCCTGGTTTGTTGGTAGAGAGAGTAGTTAAGAGAAAGCCTATGGAGACACACTTATACTGGAGCATGATCTTGCAAGTGCGATCTTTAAACTCTCTCCTAGTGACATGTCTTGTCTAGGCCTTCATTACTCGGATGTGTTTTTGGTCATTTCTAGGGAAGATCATTTGACTCTCTTGTATTCAATTGATAAAAATATGAGAGTACATGCAATTGATGTGCTTCAAAATCCATTGATAAAACTAAAGGTAGAAGCCCAAGTGGAAGCACAAGCAAGTGAAAGCAAGAGACATGTGAACTATGGATGTGAGAGAGAGAGAGAGAGAGAGAGAGAGAGAGAGAGAGAGAGAGAGAGAGAGAGAGAGAGAGAGAGAGAGAGAGAGAGAGAGAGAGAGAGAGAGAGAGAGAGAGAGTGTGTGTGTGTGTGTGTGTGTGTGTGTGTGTGTGTGTGAGTGAGTGAGTGAGAGTGAGTGAGTGAGTGTGTGTATGTGTCAAGATGTGGGAACTCCAACAGTCACAATGTGTGACCGGACTTCCCTTTATTCAAATGTCATTGAAAGAATAAAGAACGAAGTAACAATGATGGGTGCCCATCACCTACAGTGTGTAGGTGTGGGCATTGTCAGCATAGTAATACACACGGGCAGCTAGGCACATGCACCTTTACCCCCAACAACCTTCCACTTAAAGGCAAATGTATCTTGAGTGAAGAGAACCACATATTTAGCAATTTGGGAATTTTCATAAAGTTTGGAAATTCCTAATGTGAGTTTGGAAAGTTTGGAAATTTTCATAAAGTTTGGGAATTTTCATAAAGATTGGATTCCTGGATAATTGGATAGCACTCATAGAATCCGAATGTAGTGTAGGAACCATGTTAGTCATACCAAGGTGGTTGGCCAGTGAGCCTCCTTGCAAGCCTTAGTGGATGCAATATACTTGGTCTCTATAGTAGAGAGTGTCGTGCATTTCTGTACCCTGGACATCGAAGAAACAACACCCCTAGCAAAGGTAAACACATAGATAGAGGTGGATTTTCTACTTTTTGCATGTCCTGCATAATCAAAGTCAGTGTATCCCATGACTCATGTATCTTGGCCACCATAACATATGCATATATTTGCCATGTCCCTTCAGGTATATCATGATACCCTTGACAGCATCCCAATGTTGCCTGCCAAGTGTAGCCATATAGCATGCTACAACTCCCATCGCAAAAGCTATGTGAAGAGATGAGTGGCTATCATGGCATACATCAAGCTTCCCACTACGGATGCATAAGGGATCTTGGCCATCTTGACCTTTTGCTCATTAGACTTTGTGAACAATTAGCTTGGCTCACCTTCACATGAGAAGGCAAAGGATAGCCAATAGACTTAACATCCTGCATATGAAATCACTCAAGGACCTTTTGGATATAATCCTTTTGTGACAAGTAAAGAAGCCCTGAGAGTAGTCACACATAATGCGCATCCCAAGAATATGTGAGGCCTATCCTATATCTTTCATCTCAAAGCTCTTCTTGAGCAGAATTTTCAAAGCATCCAGCTCATCTGAAGCTCTCCTAGCAATCAACATGTCATCCACATAGAGTGCCAAAATCAAAAGACTTCCATCACGAGCCTTCTTTGTGTATAAACAAGAATCCATATCACTGCTCTTGTGAATGCATAAAAGTATCAAACTTGTGGTACCATTCCCTAGGTGCTTGCTTAAGGCCATAAAGTCTCTTTCTCAATGTACACACTAGGAGTTCCTTGCCTTTTTCCTCAAAGCCCTTAGTCTGATGCATATAAATCTCCTCATGCAAGTCTCCATGTAAGAAAGATGTCTTAATATCCATTTGATAAAGGTCCAAATCTAAGTGAGCAACCAATGCTAGTACCAGATGTAGGGTAGTCATCTTGACTGCATGAGAAAATACTTTCTCAAAGTCAACAACATGCTCATGTTTAAAATGTTAGCAACCAATCTAGCCTTATAGGCAAGCTTGGGGGATCCAGGGGTGCTCTTCAGCTTGCACACCCACTTGCATGGCAATGCATGCTTTCCACTAGGCAAAGGAACTGACTCCCATGTATGATTTTTCTATAAAGAGTCAAACTCTGACTACATGGCCCTCTCCCAAGAGTGACTATCACCATGACGCATGGCCTCATCATCAGTGAGAGGCTCAGCTACATCTGTCACCATTACATAATCAATGGAGGGATCAAACTGCTCAGGAGGGCATCTGGCTCTAGCAGAGCATCTCAAGATAGATTGAGAAGCCTACACATTTTCTCTAAAATCATGGTCATGGGCTACTGGAGCATTAGTTGCTACTGTAGGCTATCTAGCTAGCTGTAAAAAGGAGTAGGCGGATCCTCTTGAAAGATAACCCCATGTATCTCGACTATCCACTTAGGCTGCTGATGTATCTTTTCCTCATGGAAAACTACATCATGGTGGCTGTGGATGACTTTTGAGCATGTGGATCCCATATCTGATAGCCCATCTCACATGTATCCCCATAACCAAGAAATATTCATTTCATGGACTTAGGATCCATCTTTATGTGCTTGTGCTTGGATACATGGTAGAAGGCCTCACAACCAAAGATAGGAAAATGATCATACAAGGGAGGTTTGCTAGAACACACCTTGTTGGCAACATGAAAGTTAATAGAACTGTAAGGAGATCGATTGATCAAGTGTATAGCAGTAGTCACTACCTCAGCCCAAAATCATTGTGGTAAGCATGCTTGGCTAAGCATACTATAGACCCTTTCATATATTGTGCTATTCATGTGCAGAGACATACCATTCTGGGGTGGGATGTACGGGGTAGTCAAATGATGCTTAATACCCTTTTCATTACAAAATTGTTCAAAGGCTTTAGGGACATACTCACCCCCATTATCTAACCATAGGCATTTCAACCTATACCCAGAATGGTTCTCAAAACCAATGCAAGCCAATGCTGAAAAGTAGCCAAAACATCAGATTTTAGCTTTATAGGATATGCCCAAGCCTTATGTGAGTATTCATCAATGAATGTGACAAAGTACTTTGCACCTCCTAATGACTAATAGGGCATAGGTTCACATATATCAGAATGAACAAGAGCCAAAGGCTCACCCATGTGCAGAGTGCCAAAATTCTTATGCACATACTACGTGTTTGCCTTCCCTACAAACAATGATCACATGACTCAAAATGCTTATAGTCAAGGGGCCAAAGATACTGCAAATGAGCAAGCATTGTCATTCCCTTTAAGGACATTTGCCTAAGGCGACAATGCCAAAGACATACATGTGGAACTACAACCACAGACAAAACATGATCTATGGATCTAGATACAATAAAGGGATATAAAGTGCTAAAATGTGCCAGAACAAGGTTCCCACGGGTGATCTTCCAAGAAGAATCCCCAAAGGAAATAAAGTAACCCTCATCATCCAATGTGCTAGTAGAGATAAGACTCTTTGTGATAGCCAGTACATGTTGAACATTATGAAAAGTAAACAAGAGTCAACAAACTGCAGCCGAATATCATCAATACCAACTATCTACAATGCCAAGTCATTCTCCAAATGGACAAATCCGGTCATACTAAGATAGGAGTGGAACCACTCTCTATGAGGGGTCACATGAAAGGAATCCCTTGAATCCATCAACCAACTCTGAGTAAAACAAGGCAACGCATCAGATAGTTGTGACTCATCCAAAGAGGAAGCTATAAAATATGTAATCATCATCAGAGTTAGGTTGCTACACTACATTGATCTCTTTGATCTTAATAGTGGACTTAGTAGGGACAAAGGTGCGATCATCAGAATTGCCCTGTGCTTTCCCTTTGCCCCTTTCCTTGTGCTTATCATTGTGTATTTTATTGCACTGCGGCCTGATATGTCTTGCTTTTCCATAATAATGGCATGTCAAATCGGACTTATGCCCATGGGAATTACTACAAGATTTTCCATGGGACTTAGAATGAGACTTATACGAATCTCTACTATGACAGTCATTCCTGCTCTTACCATCATGCCAATCTCGAATAGTCAAAGCATGAGAAGTACAAGAACCATCCACATTCTTTCTATTGATCTCCTCTGTCAGGAGTGCACCCTCTACATCAGACAATTTCAGTCCATTCTCAAGCATATATTGCACATATAGGTGTACAAAATGTGTCCCAAGACTCAGGTAGTGTGACCAACAAGAATAAAGGTGGAAGATTGTCCTAAAAGTCAATACCCTCCTGTGATGATAGCTGGCGAATGATAGCATGAAACTTGCTGAAATGATGAGAAACACTAGTACCTTCCTTCATACAAAGGTCTATAAGCTGCTTGGCCAATACATCTGAGAAGTAGGGCTTTGCTTATCATAGAGATTATAGATTTTCTCCCAAAGATCCCATGCAGACTGCCCATCTGTGAAAACATTATTGAGAGCGGAGTTTTGAGCCCGGGATGTGCCTAAAAGTTGCCAAAAAATCCGGAATTCAGGGAAAAAATATTCAACATCGAAGGTGGCGAATGCAGCTAGGATGATTTTAAGCACCAAGTGAAAGACGGCTTTTAAAAGGCTCTCGAGCGACACTTGCAGATTTTTGATAATTTTTCCAACTGCAGTATGGGATGCCGGGAGCTGCCAGTTAGTGCGGGATGCCGAGACGGATGCACAGGATTTTTCAGAGGTCGAAACGGAGCTCGGACGCGGAAGAGGCCAAAAATTGGCCAAGATTTGAAAAGGTGGACAAAATAGTTAGGACCAAAAGGGGGGGCACCCCCCTCCAATTTTTTTGTAGAGTATGGCGGCATGTCGTGATCAGGATGGTGCCGAAAATTGCGCTCCCCCCCTTACAAATCATGAATGGAGGCTGCAAGTACCCCATGGAACAAAGATTGGCCACCAACTTCTCCCTCTTTCCTGATTCTATCGTTGGTCCTCATGCGAGATATGGCTGCCTAGATGAAGAGATCAGAATCTAGTCTTTCTCTCTCCTCCCTCTCTCTCCTCTCTATGGGCTGTTCATGTGCACTATCTTGAAGGAGTAATCGGGAAGGAGATTGAAGGAAACGGTGATGGAGATTGATGGAGATGCTGAAGATTGATGTGCAACATTGGATTGAGAGCAATGGAGGCTCCATCCGCTGGTCATGCAGTCATTTAATGCATCTCGGGTTTCGTAAAAACACGGTATGACCATTTTTATGAAGGAAAATGAAGTTTTTTTATAGTTTATGATGGTAATGTTCTTATTGGATGAAAATTTGTTTGAGTGCTGGTTGCATAATGATTAATTGCTGTTTATTAGAAAATTTTGATTTTGCAATGATTTACATGCGCTATTTAATTTCCGTAAACCTGAAATGTGGTTTTTAAGCGGTAAAATGGTAGTTTTGTTGTTTCGGGTGGGTGAAATGTGTTCCTATGGGGGGAAAATGGAAGATAAATTAAATGTTAGTATGCTGAAGTGATTGGAATAAGAAAAATAAGAAAATAGCATATTTTATTGACAAATAAATCAAAAAAATAGAGAAAATAAGGGAAAAATAGAAATACGCCTCACAAAAATAAGGAAAAATATAATGATTGTTTGTAGATGTGTGGTAGTGGCAAAGCATGAGGTTTAGCCTCAGTTTTCCCTATCTCCTTGTCAAAGTTTGTGATTTATCGCTTTTCATACATCAAAACATGACAAAATGAACCTCTACACTTATGCAACGAAAGCAATACCTAAATGTAGGGGGTTGGGAGGTTTGAATGGTGCGATTTGCGTGCTGATTATTGCTGATTTGCTGATGCATATCGTGACATAGAGTTTGTTGTATTTTAATTAAGAGGATAGTGGCACGGGTATTGTCTCGGTGCTATCCTTACATCGCCGCAACGAGTTAGTGAATGAGCATGGAAAAGCCTGGTTGTGCACAACACGTTTCTGATTGAAAATTATGTTTGAGCACTTTAGGATCAACCACTTTTGCATGTGCATGTCAATCATGGTATCAGAATACAAAGAATTGGATGCATAGCACCTGTTTTATATGACGATGATCCACGCTTGAGTGTGGAAAGACAACCTAAGATGTAGGATAGATGTTCGTTTCTTGGGGAGTTATTTGATAAGGACACATGGTATCTCCTAGAATACTTTCAAAATGAAAGAGTGGAGTTTGTTCGTTTGCTCTATATGTTGAGCAGCGCATCAAGGGGCTAATCCATGTGATGTAGGAGAGTTGTAGTAGGGCCGCGGTGATTCCACCGAGTGGTTGCCTCCCATGTATGTGATTATCATGGCATTTATTGGCAATGTGTAAGGGTTCTCCCTCTGTGGAGTTTATAGAAAGGGAAATGTTGGACTACAAAACTATAAACGCATAGATTAGGCTTTAGGACAGTTCGTCCTGTAGCAGTAGATAGATGCTCCTGGCCCGCGAGGCCGTGAGGGTGTATTTTTCTATTATGAGCATGAGATTCGGCTAGTGCCATAGCCAGTGCCGGCCCATTTGAGGTCCCATCAATGGTGCATCTGTCGGGAGCTGCCAGGAAGTGGTGGTTCTCGGATCTAGGGTTTTTAGGGACCAAAAAAGTTGGTTTATGTCCTCTGACAAGGACAGTCAAGCCGAAATACAAAAAGCAGAATGTGCTAAGAGGGCTAGACGGTGGTTGGAGATTGTAAGTCACTATTCTCCTCAAAGGAGTAGCCCGATACGCATAACAGGCAGTGGTCTTAGTAACCCAACTGCTGCACATAGTCCTTTAGGTGCAGGAGGAAGCACAAGTTCTTCCTCTCTTCCACCAAGTCAACCCACTTTAAGTGGGGGTGTGATCCCATCAGTCCCAACTCCTATTGTCAATCCGATTATCGTCATGGCACAACCCATTGCAATTCCTACAGGGATGCCAGATCTACTAGCTTTAGGAGTTTCTTTGCCCATTTTTAATGGGTTAGCCGAAGAAGATGCAGAGTTTCACATTTGTGAATTCCAAAGATTAATGTTTAATTACCACATTCAAGATGAGAGACATCTCATGATGTTCTTCAACATGACGTTAAAAGGAAGGGCTGCAGTATGGTATCATAGCATAGAGACTGGAACCATCACTACAATCGACCAATTTTATGCAGCTTTTCGAGGAGAATATGCCCCTGAAAGAGGTGGCCAATACTGATTGCGTATTTTGAATGTAACACACCAAGACCCCCATGAGAATGTGAAAGCCTATGCCAAGAAGTTTAAGGAAGTGTTTCGTAAGCTACAAACTTACATTTCTATTCCGTCGGCTGCCCAATTGCAATACTTCTTGCATGGATTGGATTTCAATATTCAGGTACAATTGAGCAGTGTGGCTTTGGCTGATATAGACACCACCATCACGCGGGCAGAAGGAGTAGAGTCACGATTACAAACAGCCTACTCCTCTCGAATAAATCTTAATGCGGGTCTACCTGGAGGCAATTTACCATTGATGAATGGAATCCAAGGGATGCCTATGAATAACCCTAATGGGAGAGGAAGCATGATTCAAAATGTACCTTTGTTGCTAGCTCCTCCCCATGTGACTATGCTTATGGCTAGTCAATTGGCTCCACCAAATGTTGGAGGCCAAGCTTCGAACCCTAATGTTGTTCCTGTGAGTCAACAACCAATGCCCAATCAAATTGTTAGGCTAATGGAACGACGGATAGACGATCAAGGCTATGAGTCGAGTGCATCTAATGTCCTTGGCGAAGTTAAGGATATGATGAAGCACTACACTGACATGATTTCTGAACAATATTGGCAAATAGCTATTGACGTCAATTTCCTGAAGAAGCAGCAGAATTTGATAGGGAGTCGACGCCCTGAAGAGGGTGGTCCCTCAAGATTCAGCTGTAAGTGGTGTGGCGGACAACATTTCCCCAGAAACTATCCAAATGTTAAATGTGATATTTGTGGGAAGTCGGGCCACTTAGCCGCTACTTGTTGGAGTAAGATTAGTTTCCTCCAACAAGGGAGTAAACAGCCAGGTCCAGTTAATCATAGAGCGCAAGGTAGTAACCTCTAGCAAAATGATGGACCAAGACAAATATTGCAAAGGGAATGGCGCTAAAACATCTAACCTACGAGCCGTGACAAGAGGCCAAAAGGCTAAAGAGGGTGATAAAGATAATGCAAAACCGGTCGAGGAAAACCCTAAGCAAGGGGATAAGGGGACGCAAGTCCTGAATCCTGGCGTGGAAGGTGGACCTCTAAGACCTGTTGACAAAAAAGTCAATCCTAAGAAGGATGAGGAAGTGCCAAGAAAGAAGGCAAGAGCTAAAAAAGAAGCACCAAAGTCGGTCCCGAGACCAAAAGAAAGAATGGTTTGGCGAGAAAAGAGAGCTTTGGCTACCTATCATGATTTTAATTTTGCAAGTTCTCTTTGCTAAGTCAAACCAGATGTAAACCTCTTACAGTTGATTAAATTATCTCTAGGAGTATGCAAGGAATTCAAGAAGATCTTGCGTATTGAGTATATTTTAGAACCTTTGGGCATAGCACGAGTAGGGGAATATTGGTTTGATCATGCTGAAAAGAATTGCCCTAGGGTTCCAACATACGTAGATGGAATATTAGTGGAGCATGCTATTGTAGACACTGGGTCCTCCGTCAACATCATGAGTTCAGAGTTGATGGAGAGGTTGGGTCTGGGCATCCAAAAAGATGGCTCCACCCTTCTTAGAATGGCTGATGATAGTCTAAGGCAACCAGAAGGTTGCGTTACTAAAGTCCATGTTACAGTTGCAAGTGTAGAATGCTTCTTGGATTTTAGGGTGATAAGATTTGCAGGACGTCCGAGCTATCGAGTCTTGCTAGGTAGGCCTTGGATCTTACAAACAGACTGTCAAGTTGATATACCAAGAGACTGCAAGTTTCCTTTTAGAGCAGATTATCTACCGTTTCGGTCCACCGAAGGAACTAGTGTCAGACCGTGGAACCCACTTTTTGAATAAAGTGATCAAAAGCCTGACTGAAGCTTGGAAAATCAAGCACAACAAAATGACCCCTTATAATCCGCAAGCCAACGGGCAAGTCAAAAGTACTAATAAGCAGCTTGTGGTGGGTATCTTGTCTAAAATAGTCTCTGAGAAGAAATGAGACTGGGACAGGAAGTTGTATGTGGCAGTATGGGCATACAATACAACGTTCAAGCGAGCTACCGGCCATACTCCATTTAAATTGGTTTATGGGGAAGAGTGTGTGTTACCCCTCGAAATCAAGTTGCCAACCATACGGTTTGCAATTAACCACTCTTTGGGAGATGAGGATGCACTCTTTGAATGTTTCACGACCATAGCCCACCTGGATGAGCTGAAATTGCAGAGCTTATTACACTAGGAGATAGCTAAACATCGGATGAAGCAGTTGCATGACCTTAAACCAAAGAAGTATACCTTCAAAAAAGGGCAATTAGTTCTGTACTACGATGTGCGTAGGGAGCTGTTTCCAGGGAAGCTGGAACGTAGATGGGATGGCCCCTACAAGATTGTAAGGATAGGGAAAAATAGGTCTACGGCTCTACTAGCTGATCTGCAGTAGGGAGTAGAATTTAAAAATAAGGTTAATCTTAATATGATTAAACCTTATTATTTCTAAGTATGCTAACACGGAGAAATACATTGCAGGTCCATGCTGGGGCTGATTTGAGACCTGCAAAAGCACTTAAAGCTGGTTGATGGGGCGGTTAATTCCTTATTTGGAGCACCCATATCTGGAGTAGAGATCCCATAAGGGGAAACTTATCTGGTGGAGCAAAGGATACACAGATTGATTGAGCAAGAAGACGAAACCTTTGTGTGGGTGTAAACGCCCCGAACAACGTAGTATGCTTAACAATTATGATATTCGCTTGTTTTCGAGATTTAATATAAAAGAGAATGAACACTTAAAGCTGAAAATGAAAATTGCTCACAAAATTACAGCCATGAAAATGTAAAAGTAATGGAGACAAAATTGAGGGTTGAAGATGGGCAACCCCCCCCCGAAGGAATGTATTTCTGCTCAACCCAAGTCCCGTAGGGAAGAGCTCAGTTACAATCAACCTGAGAGTGAGAAGAAGTAATTCTCACTCTCACAAGATCATGCAAAGATGTACAAACACACATGCATTATCTATTATGCAATGATAAGAACTGATTTCTTTACAATATGAGAGAAGAAAAAGGGAAATTCAGCCTTTCTCCATCGTTGATCAGCAGTACATGGATAGGGCTTACTTCTTGTGGCTAAAATGGAAGAAAGAGCTCGAGAAGGAGGTGCTGTAATGAATTTACAGGCTTGCTGACTTGTAAAAAAAAACAGTGATAGAAGAGGGAATATGGAGGAATTTGATAATGGAGAAGTGGGGGATGATGATGGGGATGGATGGGGCCAGTTTCTGGCTATCTGTGGGTGATGTTCATGAGTTTACAGCAAAGAAAAATGATGATCAATGAAGAAAAACGAGCTCTTATTTATAGGAGAGGGGAGAGCTAGTACAAAAGGGGAAAGTGGAGTAGCACAAGACAAGTGTCCAGCCACATGTCATGAGATGTGACAAGTGGTGGGACACTTGGAAACTTGTGTGACAAGTGTCTTGACACTTGTCTCTTCTCTATGGCCTTCGTTTTTGGGTTGAATACTGTCAAGAATAGAAACAACCAAATTTAGTAAGCACAGTCAGAGTACAGAACTTACTATTTTTAGAATGACATCCCTATTTTTTTAGGACTAGCATTTTTAGGCTAATTCGAGGCTCCTAAATTTTAGGGAACTCCTAAAATTTAGGGATCTCCTAAAATTTAGGGATCCCCCCAATATGGGTATCATATGAAAGCTTTTTCCGTGTACATCGCAAAAATGGTATCCGAATCTTCATGTGACTTTCCTATGCAAAGAAATGTGCATTTCAAGCTTTCAGCCTACACATGCACATTATACAAGCATTTCATGATCATGCCATCTTGTTGATTGTAATTGTCTGTTATGGTGGATCTAGCCCACACTTCAAGGCATCAATCCTTTCTGTGTGCGAGTCTAACCCTGATATGCGTGAGTTCTAGTCACAGGCGCCCAATCGGGTCATATAGGTGGAAGTGTGAACTATCTTTTCTCTAACCCACCGCGTGGGTCCACCATAACCTGTGACCACTCATCAGTGGCCAGCTCCAATGCACTTTTCTTTATATCTAATTAGTGCAAAGGAAATAAATTTAATAAATCATTATATAGACAAATTAATGAAAAAGGATACAAATTCTGTTTCTATAGAGTTGTGACAGCCCTCTGGCTTTTATTTAGCTATCCTCAGCTGAAAAGCTTCTTGATATTGCTGTAGAATATTTGGGTAATCCTTCATGAATTTTTCATCTACCCACTGTGCATCTGTTGTGGGTAGATTCTTGAATTTTAGTAAGAATTTTCGTGTCACAAGGCCACTTCTCGTGGTTCGATCCTTGAGAAACAAAATCTTTTCAGGTTCCAAGAGTTGCTCTGTTTCTTCAACTTCTGGGGGATCTTCAGTAATGGGTTCCTTTGGTTCTGGTCCTATGTAAGGTTTTAGCAAACTTACATGAAAAGCATTGTGTATTTTCCAATGAGTAGGAAGCTCAAGTCGATAAGAAACTTCATTTATTTTCTCAATCACTTTGAAGGGTCCAAAGTATCTACTGGAGAGCTTTGGAAAAGATGAATTTTGACCAGAACCTTGTTTGAGCTTGCTTTTATCAAACTTTAGCAAGACATATTGACCTTTTTCAAAAGCCAAATGTCTTCTTCGTTTATCTGCTTGCTTCTTTTGTCGCTCTTGGGCCACTTTGATAGTGGCTCGAACTTGATCCATTGTTGTTTTTAAATCTGAAGCAAACTCATCAGCAGCAAAAATCTTATCTTTAGTGCGAATAATTGGAGGAGGAATCACTTTACCCTGTACTATTTCATTTGGAGCTTTCCCTGTGGATGAGTGCACTGTATTGTTGTAAGCAAACTCCAATAATGGAAGATATTTCTCCCATTGTGACTTATGTTCACTAACATAAGCTTTCAACATATCCAAAAGAGTGAGATTCATCACCTCTGTTTGGCCGTCAGTTTGAGGATGAAAAGCTGAGGAGAACTTTAAAGTGGTTCCCAAATTCTCAAATAAAGCACGCCAAAAGTTACTTGTGAATTTGGAGTCTCTATCTGAAATGATCTCAGAAGGCATACCATGTAATCTGAAGATATGTTGAATGAAAAGTCTTGCAGCTTGTGCGGATTTCAATGTTTTATGACATGGAATAAAATGTGATTGTTTGCTGAATCTATCAATTATGACCCAAATCATATCATGACCTTGAGGTGTTCTTGGAATACCTGAGATGAAATCCATTGTGATAGATTCCCATGGATCTTTGGGCACTGGAAGAGGTTGCAACAATCCTGGAATCTTCTGCCTATCATATTTGGATTTTTGGCATACCAGACAAGCTTCAATGAAGTTATGTGTATCTTTTCGTAATGTTGGCCAATAAAAGTAGCGCTCAATTGCACTTAGAGTGGCTGCCCTCCCTCTATGCCCTGCATAAGGGGGTTCATGACTTTCTTTAAGCACCTTTTGTCGAACAGGAAGAGTGATACAAAGGCGATTGTTCATGAGAAGGTAACCGTCTTTGATGGAATAATCTGGATGAGAACCTCCTTGCTGTAAATTTGACCAAATTGCTGCAAAATCAGTATCTTCATCATAAGTATTCTTCATCATTTGAAAATCTTCATGATGAGCCACTGTAATAGTTGCAATGCGAGGCACTCTAGAAAGTGCATCAGCAACTACATTTTGTTTCCCTGGAGTGTATATAATTTGAAAATGAAACATAGACAAGAAATTTTCCCATCTTGCATGTTTCTCCTGCAAATGCTTTTGAGTCTTGAAATACTTCAAGCTTTGATGATCGGTTTTAATAAGGAATTCATTGCCTAAAAGATAATGTTTCTATATCTTTAAAGCATGAACCACTTGTTGAGATATCGAGCTCCACTCGTGATACGCCAGGGTGACCGTTGTATATTTATGTCACCGACTTGTCAGTTGCAGACGCGGTTGGTACACCGCCCATGAATAATAGCTACATGATAGCTATCCTTATCTACTCTAGTTCGTGGCTCAGTTAGTATGCCACCTTAGTTAGTTGAGTTTGGTTTGAGACCCATATATAGGGTTCTTCTATTTCTTTGTACTTGAGTTCTTTTGGCTTACACAACTAAGAAGAGGAAAACTGTTTTCAGCCTCCACCCTTGTGTGTCTTCCCCCATTGTGCAAGCAAGAAAGCTTCAAGCGAGACTCCTTCCTTCTCTCCCACAATATTGACATGGTATCAGAGCCTTGTTCGTGGTAAGGAGCTCAAGAAAGCAAGCCAAGCTCGCGGTGGTCTGGTAAGAGGAGCAGTGTTGCTTTCATTTCCTGTTTTGGGAGCAGATCTCTGCAGGTAGCACAGCTGGAAATTGCAGGAGTGCATTGTCTCAGGTTGAGACGCCCTTCGCGGTGAAGCAAGAGGGCAGTATATGCTGCGGGATAGGGCTTTAGCCCTTGGCGACCTTGTTTTTTTGATTTGAGGCCATTTCGGGGCCTGTTTTGCAGACGGAAGTTTTCTGCACGCACTCAAGAAAAGGCTCAGTTTTATGCTGTGTGACCACTGTTCTACAGGTCGGTGAAAAGTTACTGTAGAAATTGCATCGTATGCTTGTGCGCAGAGACATTGGGAGTTTCAGAATCATCCTTGGTTCCTGTTTATGCAAAATCGTCACTAGGAAGTGACTGTGTGGTCAAATACCACTTTCGCCAGTTTTGCAGATTTGCCCTTGTGAGGGTGAAGCTGTGTTTTTTGCAGTGACAGAATTTCTTGCAGTATTCTGTAATGGCGTCTGATTCTCTTTCACAGATTGTCACTGAAAAGCTTGACAAGAACAACTTCCAGGCATGGAAGTTTAGAATGACGAATTTCCTTATGGGAAAAGGATATTGGGAATTTGTTGCAGGAAATGAAGAAGAACCAGTTCTTCCTGATGTTCCCAATCAACAACAAATGCAGGCATTTAAAACATGGCATAAGAGAGCCAGGAAAGTTATGTATTGGCTGTCTATCAGTATTTCAGACTCTATGATTGTGCATATTCAGGATGCAAGTACGCCAAAGGAGGCATGGGATACTTTGTCAAAAATGTATAGCACAAATACGCAAGCCAAGAAAATGCAGCTCAAGCAAGAGTTGCATAATGTGCAAAGAGAAAGTATGAGCATCAACGACTACCACATGAAGGTGAAGAAGATTGCAGATGCACTTGCTTCCATTGGGTCGCCAGTGGAAGATGATGATTTAGTTTCCGTGACCTTGAATGGTCTAGGAAAGGATTATGCACAGTTTCGGACATCCATTTCAGTTCGTGAAAGATTTCCTGATTTTGAGGAATTGATTGCTCTTCTAATTTCTGAGGAACAGAGAAATGGTGGTGCATCTTCTTCAGGAGGAACTTCAAAAGAAGCTGTCTTCTACTCAAATGCTGGAAGAGGTAGAGGCAGAGGTAGAGGAGGCCGATTTGGAGGCCGTGGCAGAAATCAGAATATGCAGCAAACTCAAGAAAACCAGTCCTATGGAGGAGGACGTGGTAACTCTAGAGGCAGGGGGAGCCAAAGAGGTCGTGGTGGATGGCAAAGAGGCCAAAATGCAAACAGTAATGTTGAATGCTACTACTGTGGTAAAATGGGTCATATGGCTAAAGACTGCTATAAAAAGCAGAATGACATCATGAATGGAAAACTGCAACAAGGGAATTATGCATCTTCTAGTAGACAGGGTGATGACATAAATGAGCATTTGTTCATGGTGCAGCACATGAACAATTCTATGACAAGTGCAGAAGAAAGCAATGATGTATGGTATGTTGACTCAGGTGCATCAAACCACATGACAGGTCATGCAGAATGGATGGAGGATGCAAGGAAAATGGAAAAACCAGGATTTGTGGAGACTGGTGATGATACTGCACATCCTATTGTGCAGATTGGAAAAATTCCCTTGTCTATGCAGGGTGGGAAAAAGAAATACCTGTCCGATGTATTTCATGTCCCGAATATCACCAAGAATCTGGTTTCAGTTGGTCAAATGGTTGAACAGGGCTTGGAGGTCAGATTTAATCCTCATGGATGCTTTGTTGAGGATATGAAAAATAAAGGTCGCTTGATAGCAAAAGGAAAGAAGAAGGGCAGAATGTTTACATTGGATGCAGACATGTCTGAATTGAGTGCAGCAATGTTTGCACATGGGACCGGTGTAGTTGCAGATATTGATATCTGGCATAAACGCATTGGTCATGTTAATGTACAGCGACTTAAATCAATGCAGGCCCAAAATATTGTTGCAGGATTGCCCAAATTCAAGGTTGCAGAAATGCATAAGGTATGTGAAGCCTGTCAGTTTGGAAAACAGGCAAGGAAACCATTTCCTAGACATGTTCAAGAGAGTGAGAAGCCATTGGAATTAATTCACTCTGATGTGTGGACAACTAAAGCTGCATCTCTTGGAGGCTGTCATTATTTTGTCAGTTTTATTGATGACTATAGCAGAAAAGTTTGGGTGTATTTTATGAAAAAGAAAAGTGAAGTTTTTGGGCATTTCAAAACTCTTAAAGCTATGGTTGAAAAAGAAACAGGCTTGCAGATAAAATGCCTAAGGTCAGATGGAGGGGGAGAGTACCTCTCAAATGAGTTTGCAAAGTTCTTGCAGGAGCATGGCATAAAGCAGCAATATTCATGCAGTTATACCCCACAACAAAATGGAATTGCAGAAAGGAAAAACAGGCATATTGGAGAGGTATCTCGTGCCATGCTCAATGAAAAAGACTTGCCAGATTTTTATTGGGCTGAAGCAGTTGCTACAGCAGTCTACATAATGAACAGGACTCCCACTGCAGCAATACATGGAATGACTCCAGAGGAGAGGTATACTGGTAGGAAACCAGATATTTCTCATTTGAAAATTTTTGGTTGCATTGCCTATGTACATGTGCCAGATGAGCTGAGATCCAAGTTGGATCCAAAAGCTGAGAAGTGCATCTTTATTGGTTACTCTCTGCAGCAAAAAGGGTATAGATGCTATAACCCTTCTACTCGTAAGTTTACAGTGAGCAGAGATGTTGTTTTTGATGAGATGAGTAGCTGGTATAAACCAGTAAATGTGATTGATGATGAAGATGCACAAAATGGTAATGCTACACAGAATTCACAGCAGCAGTCACAAAATATTAGTGGACCTGGAGCGTCCTCTAGCAGTGGTTCACATTCTTCGCCATGGACAGGCAGATTGAGATCAGGAGAATCTTCTCAAAGCAATGTAGATAGTGGTATGCAGGTATCACGAAAAGGAAAAGAGAAGGTTGATCAGCCCATGTTTGATGTGAATGCAAGTCACTCTTATGTGGATGGTGAATCCAGTGGCTCAGAACAGAGCATTGATGATGAGTTGGGTATTCCTTCTATTGTTACACCTGGAGTAAGGAAGACCAGGGATGTTTTGAGAGCACCTGGGAGTGAACCTACTTTGCGCACGTCTACAAGAGCTAGGTATCCTGTGGATAGGCTGAAATATGATGGATTTACAGCCATTCACTATGCATATATGGTCAAAGTGATACAGGAACCAGAACCCACATCTTTTGAGCAAGCCATGGGAAAAGAAAAATGGGAGAAAGCCATGGATGAAGAAATGGATGCCTTGGAAGCAAATGCTACATGGGAGTTAGTACCTTTGCCTAAAGGTAAGAATGCAATTGGCTGTAAGTGGGTTTATAAGGTGAAGCACAATGCTGATGGTTCTGTGAACAGATACAAGGCAAGATTAGTAGTCAAGGGGTATGCCCAAACATATGGCATTGACTATGAAGAAACATTTAGTCCGGTTGCAAGGATGGCAACCGTAAGAGCAGTCATTGCTATGGCTGCATCAAAGGGATGGTCTTTATATCAGATGGATGTAAAGAATGCCTTCTTGCATGGTGATTTGCAAGAAGAGGTCTATATGGAGCAGCCACCAGGTTATGTGCATGTTGTTCATCCTGAGTTTGTTTGCAGGTTGAAGAAAGCCTTGTATGGCTTGAAGCAAGCACCTAGAGCATGGTCTGACAAGATAGGACAATATCTTGTCACTATTGGCTTTCAGATTTCCAAGGCAGATTTCTCACTTTATGTGAGAAAAACAGAGAAAGGTATTATGCTGCTTGTCATTTATGTTGATGATTTGATTATGACAGGTGACAGTGATGAAGATATCCTTCATGTGAAAATGCTATTGAAGCAGAAGTTTGAGATGAAGGATTTGGGAGAGCTGCGTTATTTCTTGGGCATTGAGGTGATTAGATCACCAAGTGGGATACAGCTCTTGCAGAGGCAGTATGGATTGGACATGCTGTCCAAATATGGGATGACAGGCTGTAAGCCTATTTCAGTTCCTTTGGAGCAAAATGTGAAGCTGAGCACAGATGCAGGTGAGCTTCTAGAAGACCCTACTATGTACAGACGCATAGTAGGAAGTTTGATTTATATGACTATTACCAGGCCAGATTTGAGCTATGCTGTTGGATTGGTAAGTCAGTTTATGCAGGCTCCAAGGAAACCACATTTGGATGCGGCTAGACGCATACTTAGGTATGTGAAGTCCACATTGCAGTATGGACTATTTTATGAGACTGGGGTTCAGATACAGTTGCATGGATACACTGATGCTGATTGGGCTGGTAGTATTTCTGATAGACGATCTACCAGTGGATATGTATTCTCTTTTGGGAGTGCTGCAGTCACTTGGAGCAGCAAGAAACAGCCTACAGTTGCCTTGTCGAGCACAGAGGCTGAGTACAGGGGTGCAGCAATGGCTGCATGTGAGGTAGCTTGGTTGCATAAGCTACTTTATGATATGCATCAATCTACAGATGGGCCAGTTGTCATTTATTGTGACAACATGAGTAGTATACACTTGGCAAATAACCCAGTCTATCATGCTAGAACAAAGCACATTGAGGTGCATTATCACTATGTGCGAGAGAGGGTTTTACTAGGTCTTATTGATCTAGTTTATGTCAGCACAGAGGATCAGGTAGCTGACATATTCACGAAGGCATTGGGCGCAGAGAAGCTGCGCAAGTTCAGAGACCTGCTTGGTGTGCAGGAATTGGGATTGAGATCGAGGGGGAGTGTTGAGATATCGAGCTCCACTCGTGATACGCCAGGGTGACCGTTGTATATTTATGTCACCGACTTGTCAGTTGCAGACGCGGTTGGTACACCGCCCATGAATAATAGCTACATGATAGCTATCCTTATCTACTCTAGTTCGTGGCTCAGTTAGTATGCCACCTTAGTTAGTTGAGTTTGGTTTGAGACCCATATATAGGGTTCTTCTATTTCTTTGTACTTGAGTTCTTTTGGCTTACACAACTAAGAAGAGGAAAACTGTTTTCAGCCTCCACCCTTGTGTGTCTTCCCCCATTGTGCAAGCAAGAAAGCTTCAAGCGAGACTCCTTCCTTCTCTCCCACAATATTGACACCACTGCTAAGAGCTCCTTTTCATAAATGTCATACCTTTTCTCCACATCATTTAGACGACGACTTTCAAAGGCTACGGCATGGCCTTCTTGATTTAGCACTGCACCAATACAATCACCGCAAGCATCTGCTTCCACCACAAATGGTTTTACCAGATCTGGAATGATAAGAACAGGTCCAGAAGTAAGAGCTGTTTTCAGCCTTGTGAAGGTTGCCTTCTCTTTTTCCTTCCATTGGAAAGAGATCTTCTTCTTTGTAAGGTCATGAAGTGGAGAAGCCATATGTGCAAAATGCTTGATGAAGCGGCGGTAATAAGAACATAAGCCAAGAAACGATCGCACCTCATGTACATCATGAAGAGGAGGCCATTCTTGGATTATCCTGATCTTTTTAGGATCCATCTGAATCCCTTCAGAAGAGATGACATGCCCAAGGTAATTTATTTTATGCATGAAAAATTCACTCTTTTTACCATTTACCAAGAGTTGATTTTGTTGTAGTAATTGTAGAACAATTTCCAAGTGTTGATGATGCTCCTCTTCATTCTTGCTAAAGACAAGAATATCATCAAAGAAAGTACCGACATATTGTTGATGCTCTCTAAAGATGCGCTCCATCATTCGATTAAAGGTGGCTGGTGCATTGGTTAATCCGAAAGGAACCACCAAGGATTCATAAAGACCGTATGAAGTGCGGAAAGCAGTTTTGTGTACATCTTGTGGTATTACCCTAATTTGATGATAACCACTCTTTAGATCAATGCGACTGAAAACCTTTGAGCCTCCTAGACGATCCAAAATGTCGTCAATTCTAGGAATAGGAAACCGATTCTTCACAGTGATTTTGTTGAGGGCTCGATAATCAATGCACATCCTGAATGTGCCATCTTTCTTTTGAACAAGAAGAACCGGTGAACAAAATGGTGAGCTACTTGGTCTAATTAGCCCACGGTTGAGTAGGTCTTCGACTTGCTTTCTGATTTCTTCTTGTTGAGGACGGCTCACACGGTATGGTGCTATATTAGGAGGAGAACTGCCCGGGATAATATCAATATGATGGTCTTCTGGCCTTTCTGGGGGAAGCTGATAAGGAAGATCTTCCGAAAAACAATCTTTATACTTTTCCAAGAGCTGAAGTTGCTCTTGGTTTTCAGCATTCATATTATCTTTTACATCAGTGACATAAAGCAGACAACATTGAACACAATCCTTAATTGCTCTAGAGACTTGCATATGGCTTACCATAGGTATGGTGTCTCCAGAAACTCCCGCTTGGATCTCGTACTTCTTGCATTTGTTGGTGAGTTCTACCTTCTTTTTCTGAGAGAAGATGGTTGAATCTACTCTATGATTCCAGGGCATGCCAAGAATCACATCGCAACCATCAAGGTCTCCGATACAGAAGGTATCTTCGTCACTGTAGCCTTGAATTTGAAACTTGAGCTTGCCAATGTAGGGTATCACAGTCTTCACTGTGTCACCTTCATCAGCATTTAAAGCTTGGCGAACTTCTGCCGGAGTGTCCATCTCTTCGTTCTTTAATCCAAGCTCTTTAGCTAATTGCAAGGAAATGATATTTTCATTCGCCCCAAGATCTATCAAGAATAGTGCTTGCTTACCTTGCAACTGTCCCCAAGCTTTTAATAATTTGCGCGTCTCTGGAGTGTGAGTTGTGTTTGCAACTACATCACTGATAGCATTGATTTTCACTGGCGACTTAGGCTTGTTGTCAGAAACCTTGCTTTGTCCCTTGTTTGGACATTGCTTCGCTATGTGGCCTGTTTGTCCACATTTAAAGCACTTTCCTTCTTTCATGAAGCGTTGCTTTTCTTCTTCGGAAAGTTGCTTTGCTTGTGGGTATAGATTGGAGCAAAATTGAGGAGCATTAGGACGTGCATAGGGCTTCATCTTCTTTTGATTTGATGGCTACTTTTGCCACTGTTTTTGTCCTTCATTTGGGGCTGAATACTCCTCATCATCAGCTACTCTCTTCTTATCATTCTTTTGGAATGATTTGTTGCCATTGTGCTCCATTTCCCATGTCTTAGCATGGTCAATGAGTTCCCTGAGACTAGAACAATGATAATGATTAAGAGCAGTACGAAGTTTAAAATGCAAACCTCCTTGAAACTTCCTAAGCTTTTCCGAACTGCTAATCTTCTTGAAATGTTGGACCTTCAAAAGTAGCTCCCAAAATCTCTTGGTATAGTCACCAAGTGACTCATTTTTCCTTTGCCAAAGTCGATCCCATTCCATTTTTACATCTCTTTTGAAATGAACAGGAAGAAATTGGCTTTGTATCAGGCTAACAAAGGACCGCCATGATTTTGGGGCAGCATGATCATATTCCAACCCCGTCCACCAAGTATGGGCTAAGTCGGTTAAATGTAAAGCTGCAAACTTAATCTTTTCTTTTTCTTTATACTTGTCACGACCATACAAAATTTGAAATTGACGAATAAACTTCAGAAGAAGATCAGGATTTCGGGAACCATCATACATACTGAACTTGATCTTCTTTTCAAGTTGAGATAGTGACTTAGTCTTCTTCTTCTTCTTATGCCTTCGTCCATGCTCGGATCTTGAGGTTGAAGATGATGAAGTGCTTGATGGGGATGGAGATGGAGACGAGGGTGAAGAATGTCGACGCCTTTGACGATGATGAGGTCTTCCACGAGAAGGGATGTGACTCTTCATTACTAGAAGAGGATCCATCAGAATAGGCGCCAGATGACTTTGAAGAAGAGGATGAGCTTCGACGCGATCTCTTTCTTTGTCTTGAAGTAGAATGGGACTGCCTCTTAGAAGTAGTTGGACTTCTTGATCGGCTCCTTTCATTGGTATGGCTTTGTCTCCTTGAAGTAGAGGGGCTTCTTTCCTTGAATTCTTTGGGATTCTCAACTTTTTCTAGTTTGAGAAGTTGCTCACGAATTTGCTGATTCTCCTCTCTAAGACTTTGAATGGCTTGAAGGATAGCACTCGATTGATCCATTGAGACTAAAGAAAAAAAATATATGCTCAAGCACTCAATGCAAGGGCTGAAAACAAACAAACTTATAGTTGTAAGCACTACCAGTGTTGGGGGTGAGGACCGAGCCAAAGCTCTGATACCACTGTAAATGCCCCGAACAACGTAGTATGCTTAACAATTATGATATTCGCTTGTTTTTTTTTTTGTTGATTTAATATAAAAGAGAATGAACACTTAAAGCTGAAAATGCAAATTGCTCACAAAATTACAGCCATGAAAATGTAAAAGTAATGGAGACAAAATTGAGGGTTGAAGATGGGCAACCCCCCCCGAAGGAATGTATTTCTGCTCAACCCAAGTCCCTTAGGGAAGAGCTCAGTTACAATCAACCTGAGAGTGAGAAGAAGTAATTCTCACTCTCACAAGATCATGCAAAGATGTACAAACACACATGCATTATCTATTATGCAATGATAAGAACTGATTTCTTTACAATATGAGAGAAGAAAAAGGGAAATTCAGCCTTTCTCCATCGTTGATCAGCAGTACATGGATAGGGCTTACTTCTTGTGGCTAAAATGGAAGAAAGAGCTCGAGAAGGAGGTGCTGTAATGAATTTACAGGCTTGCTGACTTGTAAAAAAAAACAGTGATAGAAGAGGGAATATGGAGGAATTTGATAATGGAGAAGTGGGGGATGATGATGGGGATGGATGGGGCCAGTTTCTGGCTATCTGTGGGTGATGTTCATGAGTTTACAGCAAAGAAAAATGATGATCAATGAAGAAAAACGAGCTCTTATTTATAGGAGAGGGGAGAGCTAGTACAAAAGGGGAAAGTGGAGTAGCACAAGACAAGTGTCCAGCCACATGTCATGAGATGTGACAAGTGGTGGGACACTTGGAAACTTGTGTGACAAGTGTCTTGACACTTGTCTCTTCTCTATGGCCTTCGTTTTTGGGTTGAATACTGTCAAGAATAGAAACAACCAAATTTAGTAAGCACAGTCAGAGTACAGAACTTACTATTTTTAGAATGACATCCCTATTTTTTTAGGACTAGCATTTTTAGGCTAATTCGAGGCTCCTAAATTTTAGGGAACTCCTAAAATTTAGGGATCTCCTAAAATTTAGGGATCCCCCCAATATGGGTATCATATGAAAGCTTTTTCCGTGTACATCGCAAAAATGGTATCCGAATCTTCATGTGACTTTCCTATGCAAAGAAATGTGCATTTCAAGCTTTCAGCCTACACATGCACATTATACAAGCATTTCATGATCATGCCATCTTGTTGATTGTAATTGTCTGTTATGGTGGATCTAGCCCACACTTCAAGGCATCAATCCTTTCTGTGTGCGAGTCTAACCCTGATATGCGTGAGTTCTAGTCACAGGCGCCCAATCGGGTCATATAGGTGGAAGTGTGAACTATCTTTTCTCTAACCCACCGCGTGGGTCCACCATAACCTGTGACCACTCATCAGTGGCCAGCTCCAATGCACTTTTCTTTATATCTAATTAGTGCAAAGGAAATAAATTTAATAAATCATTATATAGACAAATTAATGAAAAAGGATACAAATTCTGTTTCTATAGAGTTGTGACAGTGGGAGATCAAAGTCTTCTGCCATCACTGCTTATGAATGTTGACAAGTATCCCTATTGAGTTTAATGAAGAAGGTGGGATGGAGCCGTCAGTTCATCCTCTAAACATGCTAAATTTTGACTATCATAATTACGAATAGGGGAGTTCGTGATGGCAGGCTGTGGAATTATTTGGTAAGGACACATGGTATCTCCTGGAATACTTTCAAAATGAAAGAGTGGAGTTTGTTCGTTTGTTCTATATGTTGAGCAGCGCATCAAGGGGCTAATCCCTGCGATGTAGGAGAGCTGCAGTGGGACCGCGGTGATTCCACCGAGTGGTTTCCTCCCATGTATGTGATTATCGTGGCATTTATTGGTAATGTGTAAGGGTTCTCCCTCTGTGGAGTTTATAGAAAGGGAAACGTTGGACTACAAAACTATAAACGCATAGATTAGGCTTTAGGACAGTTTGTCCTTTAGCAAAATAGATAGACGCTCCTGGCCCGCGAGGCCGTGAGGGTGTGTTTGTGTATTATGAGCATGAGGTCCGACTAGTGCCATAGCTAGTGCCGGCCCATTTGAGGTCCCATGAATTATAATAAACCTACTTGTTGAGGGATAGGATAATCATGGACCTACAAAGCTCATCTAAGTCATCCTATACATCTTGATCGTGACCTTCAAGCTTAATGCTTTTACATTTGATTGTCCTAATCTGATATTTTTGTACCAAAATCTGCCAAATTTGGGTCTTCCAATAGCCATAATTGTTGCCATCCAACTTTTCAATATTGAAGATGGTACCGTCATTTGAATGAGCAGTCATACTACAGGAAAAGGAGACACATTATAGACCAAACAAGTTGCTATAATACCTGCAAATAGCCCCAAAACCATGGCCACCAAAACAAGCTAAAAATAAGAGGTACAGACCAAATAATGAGTTGTCCACAAACTATGACCAAAATAACATCAAATGGAGGAGACTACTCTCATAAATAGCACAAAATGGAGGAGACTACTCTCATAAATAGTACAACAGTCTTCAATCACAGCATGTTGAAAATGAGGTACATCATACTCAAGCTCATTGCAAATAAAATCTAAAGCTCAATGTAATATCCAAGTGTGAAGTAAGTGTCTTCCACTAGAACAAATTTCAGATGCCAAATGAGCAAACAAAGCTCAAATCCTCATGTGAGTGCCATCCAAGCATCCAAGATATATCAAGTACATAGATGGGAGCATAAGATCCAATAAAAGCTTCAAGCCCGTAAGGTCATGAACCTTTGAAGCATCCAATGATGTAATTGGCAATAGATATCAAATTTCATAAGCTCAAATCAAAGCTCAAATGCATTCAATAGCATAACCAATATAGCTTCAATGACATGCACAAATACATTCGATAGAATGCCCAAATAGCATGAAAGAGCATTAGGCATAGACTATTCATGCTAAAAGCTTATTGTCCACTATATGTACAATAGTAAAATGACAGTCAAGATTGAGAAAAAGTGAGCTCAATTGAAGCCCAAAAGATACCAAAAGCATGGCCAAGCATGTGGCATCAATCATAGACATCAATGAATCACCCCAAGAAGCTGGGAATCATCAACAAGCAATAGGCATATACTTTCACTAATAAAATAGTCTTCAACCTTGCCTATTACAACAATAAAAATGATAGTAAAAATGAGCCAAATATGGGCTCAAATTAGTGCAAAAGTTTTCCAATACATTGGTCAAACATTCCCCAAGTGTTCAGCATCAAATGAGCATCTTAGGAGCATCATATAAGCCAAGAGCATGACATTTCCTAGACAAATAGCATTCAACCATGCTATGATAGTGGTGACATCTATGAGAAAAGTGAGCTAAAAGAGTGCTCAAATCAGTCCAATAGTATCTCAAACCAATGACATATGATCCCCCGAGTATCCAACAATAAAGCATAGATATACAAGCATCCAGAGAGAAGCATATACGAGCTCCAAACATAGAAGATATGGTTGTCCCTGTTTTATGACAACATGCTGTCCTATTTGCATAGTTAATAGTTGAAGCTCAATGACTCAAAACCAATGCTCAATGTTAATGGTCAATGTTGGAAGGAGTGGTAAACAGTGCCAAAGCCTTTGTCCAATGCCATCAGGGAGGAGCAAGTACAAGTGCTTGAAAGTGGCCATAGTTGAAAAAAACGTGTTTGTATTTTAACCCCTTAATATTGAGTTGAATACTCCCTCAAATAAGCTCAATGTAGGCTCAAGATTTCCCTGAGATAGCCCCAACAGGTTTTGAGAAATGCTAGAGCAATGAGAGCTCAATATGAACCTCAAGAGGTTGAGCTATGGCTACTAATGGTGAAACCCTACTATAGATAACTCGAATGAGAGTTGAACTAATGCTAGATTAAGCTCAAGATCACAAAGAATGTGGCTGTGATACTAGTTGAAGGGAGAAGCCCAGGTGGAAGCACGAGCAAGCAGAAGCAAGAGATGTGTGAGCTATGCCAAATGGATCAAGAGAGCAAGAGAGAGAGAGAGACTCAAGATATGGAAACTCTAACGGTGACAATGTATGACTAGCCTTTCCTTTATTCAAATGTCACTAAAAGAATTAAGAATGAAGTGATAGTGATGGTCACCCATCACCTGCAGTGTGCAAGTGTGTTTGGTCAGCGTAGTGATACATGGGCAATTAGGCACATGTGCCTTTTCCCCCAACAAAAACTCTATTTGAAAAAGTACCACCGACTTGAGTTTAGTTGTATTGACATTGATTGTGGTCATCTTTGCTTTTGACAGTCATTTCTTATAGGGTATGCATCTTCTTAAAAATAAATAAAGATTAACATAACCAAACAAAAATTTGATTCATTTGTGCACAATCATTGAAAACACAATCAATTCATGTACCTTTTTACAAAACTACGAATCCATGTGACTTCGATATGTTAAAAGCCAATTGTAGAACTTAGGATTATATTCCAATGTAGTGCAAGCATCGATGAGTTGTGGCAACTTTACTAGGAAGGATAAGAATTGTGCAACATTGAATAGTAATGGATCTCACTAAGGCCATACCACATATAGTAGCTAGCACACAAAGGAAAGTAGGGGTTACATAGGTTGGGTCTCTTTGAGATTGCCATATAGCTCGTTATTCCTCTGAGATAGTTGGCCTCCTAGTTCATCCTTTGAAGCTTGATTATTAAACCACCATTTCTTGAATTGGCTTCATCCCTTGGCTTGTTGTTTGGACTCCTCAATCTTGAGAACATCATGTTGACAAAGCACTTTCTTGAATGCAAATGTTAAGTGCCGTTCTTCGGCTTATTCATTAGAGACATGTCATAGAAGATTGTCTAGAATCTCATCATAGTGCTTGCTAAGATGTTCTTGTTCCTCCCATGTAAGTGGATATGCTAGGTATTCACATCATGTTCTTTAGATAACATGCCCATGTTAGCATGGATGTAG
The DNA here is from genome assembly GCF_053477565.2 of Lygodium microphyllum. Lineage (NCBI taxonomy): Eukaryota > Viridiplantae > Streptophyta > Polypodiopsida > Schizaeales > Lygodiaceae > Lygodium > Lygodium microphyllum. The sequence continues at coordinate 18,663,336 of NC_141158.1, read as the reverse complement.
ATGCATTCAAGCAACTTTAATCTAGCCTCCAACTCCATGAGACATTCATTCGCATTTCTATTTTCTAAGTATGCTTTCTCTATTGCCATTTCTTTTGGCGTTCTAAATATTTTCTAAGCATGCTTGCTCTGCTGCCATTTCTTCTAGGGTTTTGACTATGGCTTTGGGTTATAGCATGGTGGGAGGTTCTTAGGACAAGTTGGGCAAGATTGTAGGAGCATAAGATTGCTTGTTCTTTTAGAATACCTTTGTTTATCTTGAGTCTTTGTGGCCACCACGTCTTGTTTCTTATTGGATGTGATAAGTGTAGTCACAACTTATGGTTGTGATTGCTTTATTTTCCTAGTGGACTTGATTAGATCTCATGCGGCTTGTTATCCATGGATTGAGTTCTATCTGCAATAGTTGGAAGCACTTGTTGGTTGGAATGTTTAGAAATTTCAAAAGTGTTCATCGACTTAGCATTTTGAAGAGAAGAAAAAATGGGGATGTCTAAGGATTGGTTATGTGTCAAGGCTATCAATTTCTCACTCTTTTCCTTGGATTCAATTTTTGTAGCTTCTACAGTAGAGCAGATATTTGTTGTTTTTTTTTTGCTTCCTTTTCTTTCTCTTGGATAATGAAGGTGTAGACTTAGGGAATTCTATGCCTTCATCTAGTTTGACAATTGTATCATTGAATAGCTCATTTGCAATCTTTTCTACTTTTGTCTCCTCATGGGGTTTCCCTAGGTTATGAGCGATATTGCTAGGTTGCGGTGATTCAATTCATTCTTGTTTTGAAGATTCGAGCCTTTCAATTGTCTCTTCTTTGTTAGGTCTATGGATTATAGGTGTTAGCAATTGTTCTTGCTTAGTGGCAGTCTTTAAGACTTTAGCATGTCCAATTCTATATAGCTTGTCCTTAGAGATTACGCTCAACATTGCCTCCTTTGGCTATCTCTTTTTAGGATGTGTTTTATGCTTAGGTTTGTCTTTCTTTTGTTGAGGAGGCACCTGTGTGTGGTGTGATGAAGGTGGTTTTGCTGGTGGGTTGGGCAACCATAACCAATGATTTCCTACATATTTCCCTTGAGCAAGCAAGAGGGATCGTGGAACCCATCGCTACGTACTAGCTCTTTGTTGATATTTTTGCCGATAAGGCTTGGGTCTTTTCCATAGTTTTCTATGGTTTTTGTAGGTCCATATCATATCCTTGGCATTTCTCCTCAAATTTTTTGTTTGGAGACTAGTCGTGCTGATAAGTTCTCTCTCTTCATTGTGTGCTCGAAGTAGCTCAAGTGTTTCCCTACTTCTCTCACTAGTTGGTGTTTGTTTTAGGTCAGGGATTTTCTCATTTCCTTTCCCTTATGGTTTGACAAGTTCACCCTTGCTGAAAGTTATGATTTCCCCCCTCATGATTGGGAGTGTCAGATGCATTCATTACATTGCATAATCAACCTCACATTTTGTTTCTCTCTTAAAAGCTCTACCAAGAAGTATTTATTTTTCCACATCCTCATGATTTGGAAGTACATGGAATAAGATGGGTAGGCCCTCAATCTCAATAGTTGTGAGGATTCTACATTTTCTCAGGAGAGAGTATGGTTTTCCTCCATAATCAACAACATGCCCTATTTTTGCAATAAGATTGACCTTAAGATAGGCAAGAGGTATTATCTCATAACCCCAACCTTCGAAATGCCAATCCTTTAGTCCCTAGCTACATTATATCAGATGTAGATTGTGTATTTGGATTATGTCTTTTTGGTACAATGCTACTCTTAAAGGATTCAAGGTTAGAGTTGTTGAGCCGATTCATCTTTGTGTTGATCTTTTGATGATGTTGCATTCTGTTCAAACTGAATGTAGTTTGGATGCCATGTGCAAGTGTTCCTGCATGGCCTAGTTGCCCTTGATGGGGCTAACATGGCCCCTTTGAGTCCCATGGTCTCCGTCTATTTTTTTTTTGTTTGGATGCGGGTTTCCCTTGTTGCATCCTAGTGATTACTTTCTAAGATCTATTGCTTGGGTACAGTCACTCCTTATTTTGATCTCTCATGGGCTCTCAATTTGATTAGTCTTCCTTCAACAATTCTTCACAGCATAATTGTTCCCCTTTTGCCTGCATTGACTCTGATGTGGTTCATTGTTTCCTCATACAGTTTCACACATACAATTCTTGTGTTTCTCATTTGCTTACCAGGTATAGTCATAGTTTGTTTTTCTCCTTCCATGTTTCTTTTTGAGCTCTTGCCTAAGTGTGTTTTCTTGTGGGATTAGCAATGCATGTACTTCTCTTTCCAAGATTTTGAGATAAGTGAGTGTATATGCAAAATGGATTTACCTTCTCTAGACAATGTGTTCACTTGTTACAATTGTGCTTCTCGTGCTTGATCAAGCTTTGAATTTTCCAATTAGCTACACTTTAATGTCACGTGACTTTCCTTATGCTAGTGATGTTCCACCAACTTCTTTGTGGCACATTTCTTGGCTTGTTTTTTCAATCACCCTACTCACCCTTGCTTGGTGGGCTTTCTCTTGCTAATGACAATGTAGCTTCTATTTTTCCTTTTAAACTGCCTCTCCCCAAGACTTACTATCAAGTCTTGGGGATTGTGACAGATCAAATGGAGCACGTTAATCCAAAGGATTGTGATTCAAAGGTGTAGATCATTAGTGTGGCAATGCCTTGTTGAGTGCTCCACTGGTTTGGATGGGTTGTTGCCTTCTCTTTAGTTTAGATAATGTTGGATCTTAAGATAGAATGATGAATGGTGGTATGAGTGCACACAATTTCAAGGCATTGTTCATGTTGGTACCCCTCTACGAATTCCCTACCAAGTTGTGATGACCCCTTGTTGGACCTAGATTGATAAGTCAAGCTCTTCCCTCTCCAATTCAGGTGGTGATAGTGTCAAGTGGGTACATATCGAGGCATAAGTTCCAAACAGTCATAGTGACTAGGACTATTGAATCTCATATTCTAGATCTTCACATATCTTGCGAGCCAATTCACAAACTACTAAGATGACCTTCCATGCAAGAAAATGCAAGATGTGATCATATGTTACCTTCTAGAAGAACAATGATGATAAGGAGTGAGAACAAAAGCAAAAAAATTGTGGTGACTAGAGAGCACCCCCTTGACTTTTCCACTGGGATACTATGCAATAGTGTCAATTCCTTGTTGTTTTGTTTTTCCAAGCCCCAACAAGTTACAAGTACTCCTATTTGGAGAGTTGTGAGCTAGTATTTGCAGGCCCAAGAAAGAGGTCCTTGATGAGTGCAAAAGTTAGATAAGTGGTGCCTCAATGCATTCTCTACCTCAACTCTACAAATCCTTATGAGAATTGAGTTCCCCTGATTATTGCATAAGTTGAGTGGGGTATCTAGGGTAGCTTCTAGTGTGCTCTTGAGGGGATTTTGCTTGAGGCCTACAACCTAATGCACACATTGCACTCAAGGTGGTAGTGTTGCAATTTGAACAAGCACTTGTAACTTGTTAAATTAAGCTTCCAACCCTTTCCAATTACCCCTAGCAAGTTGCCAATGTTCTCAAATAGCTATGTAGCAATTATACTTAAAATGGTTCGGATGCCTTGACTTGAGGGACTGGTTGCTAGAGGTGTTGCAAAACTCTTCTCCCAATTAATGGAGGTGACATGCTTCTTCCTTTATGGAATTGGTGTGCAATTGGCATCGTGGACAACTCTAGTTTGCAATTATATCCTAGCATTATTGAAAGTGTCGGTTTAATCTCTCCTTCTTCTTCCTTTCTTCTTCTCTCTCTTTTTTTTTTGGGGGTCTAAAGCTATCAGGCACTCCTAGAGGTGTTGCAAGCCTTTAAGTCTTTTCCACACTCCCTTGCTTCAACCGTGTTCAATAGTCACTTCCCATGTGCAAATAATTTACTATTCTAGATTGGCATGTGGATACGTAATGTCCTTGAGCTATGAGACAATTGAGCACGTGAACCGGGGGCTTTGAATAAAGATTAAATGACTAATTTAGGTAATAAGGTTAAAGGGCTTATTAGATGAAAGAGTTTTTGAAATCCTCTATTCATCATGCATCATCATGATCACCAACCATTTGCGCCACCACGAAGGATGAAGAGAGAGGACGAAATGGTTGAGACAAAACCAAACCGCCGTCTTCGTCCTCGGCCAGCTTTGTGAGCAGCTAACTAGTGCGTGGGATGGCCGCGTTGCCACATGGCTAATTGCTATATGGAGCTACAAGGCTAAGGCAAGCGGAGGCTAAGGCGATAGGCCTATCGGTCAATCGCGCGGAATTCGTGGCATCAACCATTAAGGCTCTAGCCCATGACAATTTGAATGTTATTGGCCATTCGCATTAAAGGCTAAAAGCCTACTCAATGCCAAGGCTCAAGGCAACGCTATTGCTCCAAGTGACTTTGCCTTCTTCTTGGTTCACTTGCTCAAGCATGGCCTATGGATTTGAGATAGGCCTTTTGGCCTACTCAAAAAGTTTTGTCTGGGCTTTCTTATTACATTTGGGTCCCACTCATGAACAAGGTTGCCATCCGATTTTGGACTCAAGGTCTTGTGGCTTGTTTAGCCACATTTTCACAATCGCCTACTAGTAGATGCAAGGCCTATTGGCCAAGATGTGATACGAGAGAGAGAAAACACTATGGCATGACAAAATTCTTAACTTCTCTAAGGAATTGGAATGCAAGTACTTGGACAAGCATGAAAAGAACACTTCAATTCATGGTTTTACAACTCATACCTGTGTGCAAGTCAGGATGCAAGGCCTATTAATCTTGTTCTTCTAACTCCTTTGCTCTCTCCGCATGCTCCTAGACTTCGTATGTTCTTTCTCGTCTCTTCCCATTCCATGCAAGCCCTTCAAATAATCCTTACTCCAAAAGCACAGCTTATAAAACCAAAAACAAAAGCAAACACTCAAGGCAAAAGCATTGATGCTCGAGCACAACTTTTTTTGTAGATAGTAGAACTAATGCTTTTAACTTAATTACAATTTTAAGCTACCTACAATGAACCACAAATCAAATATACAATGGTAACCCAATATCCAATACACATGCTGCATACATAAATCAAGGAGGTCTAGTTTTGGTCCAAAAAAATGGTAGGGTGCCCAATGCAAGCCCATGTATATATGTTAGAATATGGATGGTTAAGCTCATTCTTGTGGCCTGAAAACTTAGTGAGAGAGAGAGAGAGAGAGAGAGAGAGAGAGAGAGAGAGAGAGAGAGAGAGAGAGAGAGAGAGAGAGAGAGAGAGAGAGAGAGAGAGAGAGAGAGAGAGAGAGAGAGAGAGAGAGAGAGAGAGAGAGAGAGAGAGAGAGAGAGAGAGAGAGTGTGTGTGTGTGTGTGTGTGTATGTGTGTGTGAGTGAGTGAGTGAGTGAGAGTGAGAGAGAGTGAGAGTGAGAGTGAGAGTGAGAGTGAGAGTGAGAGTGAGAGTGAGAGTGAGAGTGAGAGTGAGAGTGAGAGTGAGAGTGAGAGTGAGAGTGAGAGTGAGAGTGAGAGTGAGAGTGAAGCCCTTCACCTTTTATTTCTTCTTCTTCTTTGCAAAGTGAGCTTGGAGCAATCAAAGCTATGGAGACAAAGCACCCTTGAGGAGTATCACTTGATGATGAAGTGGTAAATTGGTGAGGTTCCTATGGTATTAGGTGAAAGGTAGCCATAGCCCCGTCACTCTAAGCAATTGATCCAATAAGTGTTCTTTTAGATTTGGCATTGAGCTTGGAAGAGTTTTAACATTTTGGTTCCATTAGCAAGACTAATGGAATTGATTGACTAGGTGCATATTCTCTATGTTGAGTGGTGGAATAGGAGCATGTACTTTGAGATGCTTCACAAACTGATATTGGATGAGTAGATTTAGAAGAGATCGATTTGTAGTGGATTTTGAATTGTCTTGTTTTTGCTTCCATACTTAGCATCCACTTCATAAGAATTGTAGAAATGCTACTACTTATGGTTTAAGGTCAAGAGACCATAAAAAATAAAAAAACTAAAGCATATCAATATCCAAAACCCATGAACCCTAAGTTCTTCTACAACTATTTTGTATATCAAATATTTCATCTATTTTATCTCAAGATAGTGAAATGCATATTAACTTCTTAATTGTTGTTCGCTTATATTAATTAGGTTATGAAGGTAAATTGGTGTTCACCACACAACAAAGAGCAAAATTTGACTTGCAAGTACGCATATGGGGAGTAGGACCAATATGGTTCAGACTCCTTACAAATATCATAAAGGTCCTTTGGTGCAGAATATTGGACTTTTCTTCTCAAAACATTCATAGTTTTCATGTGCTTTCACTTCTATCACAAAAAAGAGATTCAAGTAAGTTTTAAGAATAGAAACTTGAGTTTATTCTACTAAGTTCCTACTAAAGAAAGAAAGAATACTTCTATTTAGATGGGAGAAAAGAACCCTAAGTTGACTTATGAGTTTCCAATCTAGCAGTTGAAGATTATCTAGTCTTCTCCTTTTGGCCATCTAAGGGTTAAGACAAAGGAATACTACCATAAAGAAAGGAAGGAACCACTTGTGCATAAGGGACTTAGTTCCCTTTCATCCACATGAAGAAAGACTCTTCACAATGTTACAAGGATTAAAATAATTAAACTCTTGAGAAGGAGTTATGATTCAAAGAACTATAATTCAAAGAATCAATAGTCTTTATTTCATTCCATTTGTCATGAAAGGGTATTTACGATAACTTACAACCAAACTACAAGAAAAATAATGAAAGTAGGGGGACTTAAGGCAAGTTTGTAGCTTTCTACTTTTGAGGAGACTCTTGCTTTTGACTTTTTCTCATTGTGTTTTTTCTTGAGAGGTTATTTTAGATCTCTCTAGGATTGAAGAATAAGAAGAAGAAGAGGAGCAGGTTGAGAATGCAAGCATCAAACGGAGACAAGCAAAGGAGCAAGAGAGGCAAGTGCCAAATGGAGTAAGCTCATATTTGGATGTGACCCAAATTCCAAGTATGAATGGAGCACCTTGTTGGCCATTTTGCTGGATTTGAAATTGGGAGTACTACTCGAATTCAGATACAACAGCTACTGGGACACACCCTCCACCCTCATCCCCACTCTTCCCATCCTCTGCACCCTTCATTGCCATCTATTTGGCCCATGAGGGGCACACCATCCATGACTCATGGCCAAATAAATTCATGGCCTTCACATCCACCCACTTTGGACCACCATATTTGGCCCTTTCTAAGTAGGGCCACTAGGCCATTGGCTATAAACATGTTTCAACCCTTGACCTCCACACAAGGCCTCTTGGCCCTGGTTGCCACCTTGGCCATGGTTGAGTTTGCCACCATGGAAATACCCCTCAACCTTGGCTTAGATGGTCTCGTACAACCACACACACACAGCCTTGGACCATGGAATTTGCTTGGCCTCACATATGCTCAAGCACTTGGCCATCCTACAAACCACCAACTTGGCCTCAAACCAAGCACTCAGCCCACTGATGGCTTGAATGTCTAATTTGACCATGCACTCAGGCTTGGGAATTGCTGTTTGGGCCTTGGTCAAGAAAGGTAATGCTCAACCACTTTTGGTTGTGCAATGCACTCCAACACTCCACATCATCCAATGATCACTTGCAATCAAGCTTGAATGTCCTCACCATGGCTTGCAATTTTCCTCGGCTTCGGCCAAGTTACACCACCCTTGACCCTCCCTCTTGAGTCCTATCTACACACTCAACTGTCTTTGGCCCATTATTGGTGGCACTCTTTTTCACCACACCACACGTATCACTATCTTGGATGTCTTTGACAAAATAGATTAGCCACTAATTGTGCTCACTCTAGAGGATCCATTATGATTTTCTCAACTGGCCTTGAGTTATTCCAAGTGCCAAAATTTTGGCACATGTGCTATTGTCCTCACAAGTCCCCTTGACCTTTTCACTCACTGTAATGACTGGCTAAGCGCCTAGAGAGGAAAACCACTAATTGGATGAGTTCTTGATGAAACCCCTTCAATTCCACCAACAATCCGTGGCTTACAACTTTGAACTTACATCACTATAGGAGCTTCCACTTTTCCGATCATGCAACTTGCATGAGGGAAAACCTTGCTAATGTGGAAGTATTATTATGTGCTCAAATTTCTTGGAGAGGAAGAGACCTTGCCAAATCTTGCATAAGATTTATCAAGGTATTATCCAAGTAAACTCAAGAGTTCGATGTCAGGGACTTGTTCTCATTGGACCTATAAGATCTATCTACCCTTGGCCATTGACATTGAAGAGCTCCCAAGGCTCATGAGAAAAAGTGTGAGCCAAATTGAGATGAATGTAGCACATCCAAAGCTTGCCTTGACCCATCAAAGTAATTGAATGTGTGAAATTTCAAGAATATGATTTTCATGTTTTGATTTCTCCCCAAGCACCAAAAACTAAGTACTTGTGGTTGTGAGCATACAAGCCCGAGAACGAACAAATATACTTGCAAAGGTAATATCCTCACAACATAAGCATAGAAAATCCTTATGATCTTAGGATCTCTAGAGGCCTTAAATCATAGTAATCGCACCCAAAATTTGACAAGGGAGTGAGAGGATCTTATCAAGAATTTAGAAACTGGACCACCCCAAACTATTGCCAAAAAAAATGAGAGATTCTTTTTGCACATGAATTCCCCTAGGATATTAGAAAAGTGAGCACATTGCAAAGGGAGACTCCTAGTTTTTGGGAATTTCAAGCATCCTCACATCTTTTGAACTAGGCTTGTGCATATAGTGGAGACCTAGTGGTGAGCAATGCATCCTTGAATAACACCTAGGAGAGACTTAAACCACTAAAAATAGAAACAATTCTCTTAAGTTGTGCACCTATTTTTCTTAAGGTCACAATCCTCATGCTTGGTTAGTGTGCAAGTCCTTTTGACTACACACCCAAAAAACCCTATAGCTTTTGGAACATCAGCAAACCCTACATCCTATCACTTCATGGTCATTCACCTAGGAACTTAGGGTTAGGCCTCGTGTCTCAAACTTGTTGTAGCAAGCATCAAAACTTTCTTGTTTAACCAAGCCTCAAGGCACCAACCTTAGGTGCATCCACTTAAAGTTTATGGGAAGTACAAGACCCAAGCATCCAGAATTAGCTATAGGGTGAACCCTTGAGTCTAGCACAAGGCCAAATTTTGTGAGTATCTATTAGTATTATATGCTTGTGCATATCCATGGTTTCATTGAAACACCATCTCATAGGGTTCCATTGAAGTCATACTAGCAATTGCAAAAGGAACCCTAGTAGGAACTTGAGCTTGAAATTGTGTAAGGAAGATCATGTGCACCCTCAAATCCTATGCCTTTGGTAATGATTTCCATTGGGGATTGTAGTGCCTTGGACAACTCTATTAGGAGCCTTGCAATAGGTTGCATAACAATGTACAATCTTAAAATGCTAAGCCATAATTTCATCTCCAACACTACATAAGTTCATGCCTCATCACCTTGAATAGAAGCATTAGGCATTAGAAATCTTGCACTAAATTTAGGACTCACCCAATTGTGACTGAAGAGGTTGAGATAAAATGGGAAGCATGAAATCAACTAGAGAGGTGCTAAGCTAGAAGTAAAAAACAAGCCATTAGACCTCGTGCTACAAGACCACCAAAAGTGACTACAACTAAAGAGATGTCCAACCTTAAGAAGGCCATGACCTTGCTCGATTTAACCTACAATATGGTCTCTCTCTAAACCCCTTCAAATGCTAGTCTAGGTAAAGCATGGTTGTATCTTAGGGTGTACAATTTCAAAAATTGGTATCAATGCTAATTTCTCAAAGGTTAAGGTGATCATTGACCTGCTGCCACCCCAACAAACTAAAAGGGAATTCAATGCTTTCTTGGGCATATGGGGTACTATTGTTGAGGGTTGATATGATGTGTTTTTGGCTATTTTTTGGATGATTTTTGTATGATTTGAATGATGATTGATTGCTTTGGAAGTATTTTAGAGATTCTTGGATAAGGTTGAATAGGTTTGAGATGCTCATCATGTTTTTCATTGGAGACATGATGTGTTGAAAGGTTCTGTTGAAGAGCCTAATAGGTTCTGATTGGTTTTGTTTAGCTTTTGTTTTGTTTTGATTTCTTTTTGTATGAGAGGTTGAAATGATGATTGATGGAGTTTAAGAGTTTTTGGAAGCTTATTGAATGATTCTTTATGGTTTTGAATGGTCTTAGTTGAGCTAAATGCTTTCTGATGACCTTCTTTATGGTACTATAGACCCTCTTTGGAGCTTCTGTAGAGCCTCTATCTCTATTCTGTTTTTGCTCTATATGCCTTTGTAAGTGTTCTGTGGGATGAATGTGTAGCTTGGGGAAGTTTTCTAATCTTTACTGAAGTGGCTATGGTGACTCTTCATATATGACAAACTTCTTGGGAGGGATAATCAAAGAGGGATTATGGATGATTATTATTTATTATTCCAATGTACTATTGAGAGAGAGCATATGTGAGAGAGATAGAGAGTGAGAGATAGCCAATTTTCTATGAGAAACATTGCATCTATATGAGAGAGACTATGAAGACATTGAAGAGATGAAATCTATGTGATGATTTCCATTCAAAGTTGATCTTTATTTTGTGTCATTGTGGTTATTTGATGGTTTCTATCAAGAATATGAAGAATGGATTAAGGTTCTAATGTGATAAATCTGTGGGAGAATTGTTATATGATGCTACGTGAATATTTAAGAAGATTGGTGTTGTTTTTCTTCATGTGGTTGATTAAGTTATGAAGAACAAGCTTGTTGATGATACTAGATAGATTTTCTTGCAGTAGGTTTCCTGTTTTCTTGGTTTTCCTCTTGGGGCTCCATGTTTTTGGTGCATAACTGGGAAAAATTGCCATCAACAAGCACCGACAAAGACTGAACATGGAATAAGTGGCACTGTTGAAAAGGAAGAAAAGCATTGGAAGATTGGAGAATCCTTGCTACTGTTGAAGAATTGGAGATCTTGTAACATTCTACTGTGGCCATAAGAACCCCCCCTCCCTTAATAATTGAAATTTTTCTTTTTAAATCTCCCCCCCCCCCCCCCATCGTCACCAACAAGAAGAGGGAGTGGGGATGACATTGACAAGGAGAAAGAACGCGACGATGGGAAGTAGCATGACAATGATGTTGAGGAGGGAAGGGAGGAAGCCATCGAGGATGGCTGCAGAGATTGCAGATGAAGACGGTGAGCAGGGAGAGGACGATCACCAGAGGTGGTGATAAAACTGATAGGGGAGAGCGCACACGTCTACCACTTATCTTCCCCCCAATATCTCTCCCCCCTCTCAATAATACCACCTCTCCCTATATAAAAATCTCCCTCCCCTTAAGGAGGATAGGACGTTAATTCCCTGCCCCCTTGCTGCCAAGAGCCCCCCCATCGTAAAGAGAAAAAAGAAGAGACACCACCTTTCCCCCCTGCTGCTGGCTTGTAGGAGAGTGAGAGAGAGGGAGGAGGAGGAGGAGGAGGAGGAGGAGGAGGAGTGATAAGAGAGAGGAGAAGAAGAAGGAGAAGAGGAAGAAGAAAGAGAGGTGAGAAGAGAGCAAAGAAGAAGAAGAAGAAGAAGAAGAAGAAGAAGAAGGGGAAGAGAGAGAAAGAGTGAGAGAGAGAGAGAGGGAAGGTTCTAGGAGATTCCTCCCTTCCTCTCCTTAAGAGGGTGACCACACAGTCTGTCTCATCCCTGCAACTTATTCCCTTTTTCCATGGGTTAAACCCCCATCGCAATCGAGAAGAATCACCTGGGCACACCATCTCTCCGATGAGAGAAAGAGAGAGGGAGATTTATAAGCTAAAAGTATGGCCCCAAATGGAGGGAGACATGCACTAATGGTAATCCCGCATCCAACAATGGAGCCACTGGCCAGGGCATTTCTGCTAATATGAATACAATGTCGGGTTATGGATAATTCATATTCGAATATCCATGTATTAATTGCCATATCTACTAATCATTGAGACATAGGTTATACCGCCTTGGCACGCCCATGAGTTCATTTTAATAACTAACCCGAAATTATTTTTCAATAGTTAATGAACTCGTAGGGGATTTTTAGGATAAATCTTTTTGTAATCATAGATGGCCTTGCGTAGATTCATGCATATTACACATTGAGGTTCACACAAACCCTTGTAGCCAAATACAATCATTGCAGCCTAGGGCTATGCAACAAAATCATACGTAGCATAAAGAGAATATAAGGTTACTTAAGGGTTATGCGCATAGATGGTGCATGCATGGGAAAGATTATATGAAACATGCCTCGATGGTACACAAATTGATCTTGCAATAAAGTTTCGCTAATATCGCAAATTTTTTAGTTCATTGGGATCTTGATGATGTGCATAGTTAACATAAACAATGACCATAAGGACTGAGACTAAGATGCCTTGAGATCCGCCAACAGCGACTATGTTCATCAATCCTGTTTAGGGTTGGGCTAGATGCAACAATAGCTCTAGGGAAAATGAAGATCTCAAGGAATTAAGAAACCCTAAGCCAAAGGAGAGATCAATGCTTTTGTACTTGTCGAAGAAGGTTGGGTTATCGATCATTGTAAGTGATTAATAGAACTTATTGTGAGAAATGCGGGATCTAGAGCATGGCAAAGGCGGAAGCTATGGAGGATGGAAGATGAAGATACTACTCATGTTGACATTGACAAAGAAGACAACTGTTACACAAGTGAATTAGGTTTCAAGATTGAGACTTGTACTCATAAACACAATCTTGTGTAGGACTGACAATGACACAGAGACTTGACAGAAAGAGACAAGTACTATTGCATTATCATCATATGAAAGTGATAGTCAAGTATATCATTATATAGGATTGCTTGGTAGCACATTTCATCACTGTGCATATGGGATATGTCTCTCTTCCTAGAATGAACTGCATCTTCCTAGCCTAGTTGTTCCATACAAAGGGGCATACATAGGGTGTGATTGGCAGATTCTCAACACCCCTCCTCAATCACAACCTGAAAGTACAAAGTGTGTAGAGGCTTTAGTGAGAGCAGTACGTGCAAAGTGTGGGCATACCACAAACATGGAAAAACACCAGAGGCTGTCGCAAAAAAGGCTAAGTGTGGGTACCATAAACATGGTGAACATCCAGAGGCTGTAACAGGGGCCTCACAAAGTGTACAGAGGCTGTAGTACAAGGCTACATGAGGAGTTTTTTTTAAGGCTTATGAAAGGAACATTAAGGCAGGTACAATGCTTTTAAAACAGAAAATGAGAGACAAGGACTGATAGGCCCTTGTGGTCTTTTTCAGCATATGATTTCTCTTTGTCAGCATGGAAAATCTTCTTGTCTTTCATCTTTGGTTCTTCAGCTTTGAATGATGTGGTCTTTTGGTCTTCATGGCTGATCTTCTTATTGTCCTTCTTTCTTTGCTCTTTGATCTTATGGTCTGGTTCCTCTTTGACTTTGCTTGCAACTTTAGTCTTCATGTCCATGTATTTGTCCCCCTCAAGCAAAGACATCTCATTCTTCATGATGGCCAAGGTAACTGGAGTGTCTTCAAAAACTTTAGATGGAATCATTGATTGCACTTTAGTATGAGCAACTCCATGTCTCTCTGCAAGTAGATCACAAAAAACTTCTATGTAGTGTAGATAAGTCATGTTACTTTTCATAAAGTGTATCCACATATAAACCTTCTTGGTTATCATAGATATGACCAAGAATCTGCTTCAAATCTGTGAGTAAGTGGCAACCAAATTGATCTTCAATATGTCAAAAAACACAAGTGAAGATAGTGTTAAATCAACACTCTTAAGTATCAAGGGATACTAGAGTTGAAGATGGTGATTTTTGATGCCGATCCTTTGCTTGATGAACCCGTTGTTTGAGTCCCCTCCTTGATGTGTGGCACTGACTTTGGTTAACTTGAGAAACTTGGAACTTGAAGTGAAGTTGAAGCTTTGGAGCTCAAGTCTATGAGAGGTCTTCAAATCTTCAATGGGTCTTTAAGTGCTTCAGAGATCTCCCCTCCTTGCTGGTAAAATCTTGCTGCGAACTTCAGTAACACAGTGGATCAGAGTGACAGAGGCTTGGGTTGAGTGTCAGGAGAGAGAAAATGAAGAATTTTTGAGTTTGAAGGATTTTGGCTATGGTGGATTTTAGGGTTTCTGAGACAGGGGCCTGGTTTTTCTAACATTGCAGGAGCTATGGTGGACCATTTTCAAAACTTTTTTTATGGAAATGTAGCTTATGTGATGCTCTACCAAAGCCCTAATCTCCTCGTCCAGATCACGGCCCGTACTGCACGCGCAGAGACGAATTCCGTGAACATGCGTAGTTTTTACAGATTTCCGCGATTTCCGCAATGCTGGGCTCGATGATGAGCAATGTTGGACTGTGATGCATCAGGGAGCTTCGCCACGAGTAGAGGAATGTTTCTCCAGAAGAAATCGTGGGCTAAGATGGCCTGTAGAGTAAGATATAGAAGCTCTAAGTGCTGTATGTCCTGTCTGGCTATGGCAGACACAGAGCAGAGATTGACAGTTTAAGCAATGCTGAGCTATGGAGTGGCCAATGTCAAGCTCTTAAGTGATAGAAAGAAGCCTTGGGAGTCAAGGAACAAATGTCTAGAAGAGAGCAGGTTCAGATATGACCTATGGAGAGAGATCCAGGAGCTTCAAGTTGACAGGGTGCTGCTGGCTATGGCTACCATGGAAGCTTCAGTGAGGATAGAGGTAAGAAATGGAACCATGAGCTGGACTTGAGCTGACCTGAGGTTAAGAGGGACTAAGAGAGCAGATAAGGGAGTTATGCCATGCCCGACTGGGCTCTGATACCATGTGAGAAATGCGGGATCTAGAGCATGGCAAAGGCGGAAGCTATGGAGGATGGAAGATGAAGATACTACTCATGTTGACATTGACAAAGAAGACAACTGTTACACAAGTGAATTAGGTTTCAAGATTGAGACTTGAACTCATAAACACAATCTTGTGTAGGACTGACAATGACACAGAGACTTGACAGAAAGAGACAAGTACTATTGCATTATCATCATATGAAAGTGATAGTCAAGTACATCATTATATAGGATTGCTTGGTAGCACATTTCATCACTGTGTCTATGGGATCTGTCTCTCTTCCTAGAATGAACTGTATCTTCCTAGCCTAGTTGTTCCATACAAAGGAGCATACATAGGGTGTGATTGGCAGATTTTCAACACTTATGTCTTGTATAGTGTTTGAAACCTTAACATATGCCTTAGCTGAAAGAAGGGTGTGTTAGGTAAATTTTACGTAGAATCACTCTTTGATCCCAAGGGGGAGAGCGAATATGCGATGGAAAGGTTATTGCGACTATTCTTGCAATGTTTGAAAAAGGATACCATTATTTTTGTTGATTGATCAAATAACATCCTAAATGCTTTTGCATTAAACTGATTGTTGGGATGTGATTTGGATGATTATTCTTAGTACTTCTGTTTGATGGTAAATGCATGGCAAGGGTCAGTGATGACAAGTTGCCATGGGAAAATAAAGAAATGTTTTCTTGGAAGATGATATTAGGCTGATTGCCTTGATTGTTCTTGATTCTCAATTGGATTAATTAAGGAAGGACATTTTGCAGGGGTGGATCATCTCCAAGGTCACACAGCATATAAGCCCGAGAGGGCACTGCTCGATTCACGAGCCAAAGGTCGAGTGGTGAAAAGGCCAACCACGGAGGTTGTGTCTCACTCCTAGGTCGCCTGGGGTCAATGGAGCTATGGACACCCCTTGCCTAGTTTGGAACGGAGTTGTAGACTGCCATGAGCCCAATGTCTAAGGCATTGGAAGATCCTATTCTAGATACTGGATGGAATTTATGGTGCCATGTGATTTGGACCGGGTACTTCTATTGGACAGAAGGGAATATATAATTTCTCCTGTATGGGTAGGAGATAAATATGAAGATAAGTTAAGGAACTTGTTTGTTAAAAGGACTGCTTGCTTTGTTTTCGTGTCTATGCTGTAAAATACACGAATGAACCTTGTTCCCTAAAGGCTTAATTAAGGAAGCTGGTTTTAAATGTCACACGTAATTGTGGTAGGACCTAATTAGAAAACTAAAGCTATCAAGGGAAGCAGGTGGGTAGAACCCCCGACAGGTTTGTCCTATGGCAGGGTGGTCCCAAAGAACTGGGAGGCTTCTCAGAAGATTATACTATCATTCACCTTTAAGCAGTGCTAGGTTAGAACCCTAATTCATGCCGTTTTAGGGGATCGGAATGGGACTATGCCCTATAGGCAGAGAGGTTGATCAATGCATTCCTCTCATTTCCCATTCTCTTTGAACCAAGTGCGGCATGGATTTGGTTCAACTTGTGTATCTCTATGTAAAGTAGGATGTCTAGGACCTGATGCTAGAATGATCTCAAGAGACCTTGACCACTAGGAACCCAGATTTTAGGTCGATCGTAGTGGGTTTGGCCGTGAACGTTCCATTGAGAGGAGGGACTCGAGAAACCCTAGATGACAAACCCCATGACATTCCATGGGAGTGCTGAGCTGCGTCTCTTAGACTTGTCTCTTGATGGACTACTAAAAACGTGCTTGGACCGTCAATAGGCGAGCACGTTACAGATCTTCATTGCCAAAGCCACTTTCTATAAGAAGTGTATCCCTCAATGGCAGAAGCATGTTACTCTCTTGATGCATGCTCTATGTGACAGACTAGTCCCACTATCTTTTGAAGCTACATAAAGTTGTATCACAATAGCAAATTGTTTTCCACAAAACTGAAAAGAGAAGTAGAAACAAAGAGAATAACCACCCATGGGAGAGATTTGGCCTTCATTGAAGAATTTCCAGACATCTTAAAGTGGGAGATTGTGAAGAAGCTTTAGGAGTCATGGTTAGTTTTTTGAAGTTCACAAGAATAAGAAGGAAAGGAGTTGGAATCTGTTGATGGATGTTCAACAACAAGATACATGGGATGCTTGGTGCATTGACAACCTTCTGTTTGTCTAATTGGCAACCCGCTGGAAGCTAATAGACAGAGTGTTCTCTTCGCAACCTATGCTATTGAAACCCTCCAAAGTTAGTATTATCAAGACAATGGCACTATGGTGATCCTCAGAAGAGGGAGTTTTGATTCTTTTAGAATTGGATATCTTTCCCTCTGTAGTGGAATGAAAGCTGAATTTAGAGATATTGAAAAGAAGGAAGTAGAAGAAATGTTGGCAAGAGAGTCCTCTATAGACTAAAGCCCTTCTGATTCGATTTTATGGAGTATAGAAAAACTAAGTGGAGCTAATTCCCTAATGAATGATGCAATCAAGAGGCAAGCACTAGAACAAGTCTAGAGGTACGTGAGAAGAGAAAATGCAAATATCAAAGCCGAGAACAAGATAGCAACAGAAGCCTCCTTTAATGCCCTTGCGACTCTCTTTATAGAAGTCCCCATGGCAACTAAGGGTCCCCTTCCTAGTTAGATTTGTCCTAGAAATATTGATGATGACAGGCCATCAAATGTAGTCCCATTGCCCATCTTTAAGGGAGAGTATAATGAAGACCTTGATTTTCATATAGTTGAGTTCATGGTAGCGTGTGTAGCCAACAATGCTAGAACCGCTGAGCATTGGTTGGCAATAATCCTTGCCACTTTCAAAGGTGGCACAACATTTCAGTGGTATGAGAGACAAGCAGTAGGAACTTTTGACACATGGGATGACATGAAGTTGGCCTTCCTCACTAAATTTAGGCGTGAAGGTTTTGAAGAGCATATGTAAGAGGAGTTTATGAGCTTACGTCAAATCCTCTGGTGAACGGGTAGAAGCATATGTCTCTAGAATGGAATCTATACTGAAGAGATGAACCAACCATCACTTGGATGAAGGTATCTAGAAGGGGGTTTTTCTTAGAGGCCTACAACCAGACATTTATAAGTTTGTGGAATTGAGAAGACTAGTCAACTTGCAAGTTGCAGTGGAAGGTGCAAGACTGTATGATGAAGTTGAAGCAAGGTTGTGAATGACCTCAAGAAGAGGAGTCTTACCTTCTCCCATGCTAGGGATGGTATACCCACTAAATGTAGTCCTAGGGACTATTCCCTACCCCTATCCTTAGATGCAAACAGTGTTGCAGTACAGTGCACCAAATCCACAATGGCCACAAACCACAGTTTCTCAAATGATGGTTCAACCACAATAACAATGGCCTCAAATAGTTCCCCCAATGGCAACTCAACAACAACAGTGAAACCCTACCGACTGGAACCAACAACCACTAGTCTCAATAGGAGCTATGAATCAAAATCAGAATAGAGGACCCTTTTGATCAACCCAACCAGTCTATATAGTGATTATAGAGGCTTTGCAAAGCCCTAGTGCAAGTACTCAAGGAGGAGAAAATTTAAAAGACTATTTGTCCAATTTAATCGCGCAAGCATCGAGAAAGAGTTGATGAATGTGATTACAAAATAGCTGCAAATGCTAAAGGTGAATGCCATCAATATATCCAATCTTGCAAGAGATGGAAGAGATGTGATGCAATCTAATACAAGGTGCAAAAATTTCCATTAGGAGGATATTTAACCATTGAATGCTACTGAACCATACAGAGTATATTTACTCTTTGAAGGAGATGCATGAAATAAGAAAGAAAGACGAGGAAGAAAGATTCAACTTGTTGGAATCAAAGATGATCACCTAGGATATAGGACCAAAGCCTAGAGAGTTTGGTTCTAACTTTGACCCAAGGATGTTTCTCTTTTAGAGTTAGAGGACAGAAAGTTACAGAGGACAGCAAATATCAAAAGTTGAGTGTTGTAGATGTGGAGAAAAGGGATATATCTTACCAAATTGTCCAAACCCTAGAAGGTCCATAGACTACAAACCCTTATGAAATCAATGAAAAGGAGAATGCTACATTGCAAAAGACTGTCCTAGTTTGGCTCTTGTGAAAGCTACTACCACTGATAACCAACAGAAGACCCAAGAACCTGCTTCCAACTTGGTGGAATTGGAAGTTGCTGCAATAACGCATGCCAAGAAAAGAGAGGCCATAGTTCCAAAAGAGAATGTTCCCTCTGTCAAAAGGGTTAAGTTCAATCTTCCAAAGGAGAAATAGAACAATAAAGAACATAACAATACAATACAGAGTAGTCCAATAGTACAGAAGGATACATAGATAGTTACAGAGATAGGACTAGATGTCTAAGAGATAGATGATGTAGAAGTACCCGCAATGTAGAAGGAGTGTAAATGTTGCTCCTACTAGAGGAAAGAGAAAATATAAAAGTGGGTGTTTTTCCAATCCTTGGCCCATTGGAGAAGCTTGTGCTATGACTTGGTCAAAGGCCTAGATACCAAACCAAACCTAACATTCTGACAATTGTTGCTAATGTTACCTCCTAGTTGTCAAAAGAAATTCAAAAGCATACCGACAAGAAGACAATGCTTAAGGATTGCTCCTACAACTACCCCTAATTCTAATAAAACACCAGAGCCTGTAAAGAGAAGTGGACATGGCTAACACCTCCGTGGATCCTGGTATCCCAGAGATTGTTGTGTGAATTGAAGGTTGCTTTATTGCCGATGCATTGATTGATGGAGGTTTATTAGTGAACATAATGACGGATATGATAATGAAGGGTTTAGGCTTGCAAGAGAGATGTAGTCTACATGATGGCTTAATAGACTTGCAAATCAAAGCAGAATTAAGCCTTTAGGCATTCTCCCATATGTGAAGACTACCTTGGCACGAAGAGACTATTAGTTGACCGATTTGGTGGTAAAACCAAATTCCTATAGGACCTCATGTCCTTTGCTATTGGAAAAACCATGGTGTTTTGAATAAAGAGCACGAATGGATTGATTCAAAGAAACCTAACCCTAGGTAGAGGACCTAACAAAATGGTGCTGAAGTTGTGTGGCTCGTAAAAAGGTAATGGATCCACTTCTATCAAAGTCTTAATAGACTCCTCCAATGAAGTAACAAATGGCACATCAGAAGATGAAGAAGCTATCAAACAGATTTTTCCCAAGAAAATAGAGGCACAATCCTTGATAGGGGGCACTATAAGCCAAATCCCAAAAGAAGAAAAGTCCCTATTGATGTGGGTAAATACTTGCTAGCTAAACTAGGAATGACTTTTGAAATCACATTTGACAATGAGATAGAGGCATGGATGTATAGCAATGCGATGAGATAGTGAATTTTGGTAAGTCTACTATAATTATAGATCTTTATACTTTTTTACATTCATGGCATTGAGTGAAGAGGTATAGACTATTATAGTTAAAGTACTATAAACTTTATATATACTAAAATTTGGAGATGTGTGAGCTTTTTCTCGACCACCAAGACCCACGGACGGCTTATAGCTCAAGTGTTTCAAGCCGAATGCTAATGGCTACCTCTCACATAGCCGTATGTTCTCTCAATCCTACAAGTGTAGTGAGCTTACCTCATTGCTCGATCGAGTACCCTCCTCTCTCAAGCACATTGGTAGCTCCAGGATCAGAGATGCAAGCTCAAGCAACCTCAATCCTCCACCTTTAAGCTCCAATAGAGCTCGATATAGAATTAGAGACAAAGACAAAATCTGAAGAGGATGATGATAATAGTGCAGGAAAAGATAATGGAAGTGAATTGGAAGAATCTATCCAACCTAAAGAGGATACAAATGAGGAGGAATTTCTAGACTACAAAAGCTGAACCCCATGCTATTGGCAGAATGACTCTGATACCTTTTGGATTAGTAAATGAATTGAATCATATGCAAAATATCTATAAGAAATGGATTAAGTAGAATAAACATTCCTTGAGTAGTGGCTCTTATTTCCCAAATCTACTCTTCTCAAGAAAGGACAATGACAATGCACCTTACCAAGAACCACCAATATGGCAGTCCAAGTAGAACTCAGATGGTTCATGTTATGTGACGTTCTTGGATGCAACCTCAAAAGATGAGTCCTTGAGCCAAGAGGTAACTGATTCCCAAACCAAATCTAAAATAGCCTTGATATCCTTTAAGTAAGGAGTAAGTAGAATCCTCATTAAAAGAGGAAGTTGGTTCCAGTGGAGCATCAAAAGAGGAGATCACTTCCTTAAAGGAGTCAAATCTATACACCCAAAAGTAGTTCGTGGGACCTTCATTCACGAAGTGGAAGGTAAAAAACAATTAACTTTCTTGGATGGTGATGGTATTGTGAACATCACAACCGGAAGATGGTTACCAATCTTCTAGAAGAGGAGCTGTCAATCTTGCATGACCTTCTGAAGGAGAACTTGGATGTGTTTGCATGGTTGCATAAAGATCTAAAGGGGATCGATCCCACGGTTTGTTAGCATCACATCGATCTAGAGCTTGATGATGCCAAGCTAGTACATCAAATGTATAGGTGCATGAATCCAGATTACTCAGCCTTGATGAAAGTCGAATTGCAAAAGCTCCTTGAATCTGAGTTTATCTATTCAGTGGCCAATAGTGAATGGGTTTCACCCATCGTGGTAGTATCCAAGAAGGATAGAAATCTGTGAATATGTATGGACTTTTGAAAGCTAAATTCCATGACTAAGAAAGATCATTTCCCTAGCCCTTTCACAAACCAATTGTTGGACACTATGGGATGGACATGAGCTTTACTCCATGCTAGATGGATTCAGTGGATACAACCAAGTCAAGATCATAGAAAAAGAAAACAACTTTCACAACAAAATAGAGAACGTATGCTTACCAAGTAATGTCATTTGGGCTCTCTAATGCTCCTGCTACCTTTTAAAGAGTGATGATGGCCACATTCCAAAATCATATGCATGATTTCATTGAGATATACCTGGATGACTTTTGTGTCTATAGCCTAGTCTGTGAGCATTGGAGACACCTATAGAAGAGCAGTGCTTTGATAGTTGTCGAGAGTATGGGATTTCTCTCAACCTTGACAAATGCATCTTTAGATTCTCTTTAAGAGTTCTTTTGGGCTACATTGTCTTTGCACAAGGGATAGCAACATACCCCATGAAGATTGAGAAGATTGCAACTCTAACAACACTAACCAACATCAAACAATTGAGGGGATTCCTTGGCCACGTATGCTATTATAGACAGTTCATTGCACACTTTGCATCAAAGGTAGTCCCCTTGCATAAGGTTCTGAGAAAAGATGTAAAGTTTACGTGGATTGCTGATTATGGTGAAGCGTTCAACACTCTAAAGTAATGTCTGATTGAAGCACCTATCTTGCAACCTCCTGATTGGATGAAGAAATTCCATGTGCACACGGATGCATCTTTAGAAGGGTTAGGTGCACTCTTATGTCAAAAAGGCTCCTCAAAGTTAGACCAACCTATCTACTATACAAGATGAAAAGTAATTGATTGAGAAAGAAACTACACAATCATAGAGCTCAAATGCCTCGCAACAATGATGTTTTCCCTAGAAAATTTTTTGACACTACTTGCTATCAATGCACTTCAAATTCTATGTGGACCATGAGGCCCTATCCATCTTGATGAACAAAGTAAATTTGAAGGGAAGAATGATGAGATGACTCCTTTTGTTCTAAGATTTTGATTTTGAAGTGGTTATCAAGATTGGTCACTCCCATGTCTTGGGTTGATCATCTGTTGTGAGTCTCTCAGGGCGATGAAGAGGAGCAGGATGATCCAGACCTTCCTGATGCTTCTCACTTTCTAGTTGAAAATGTAACCCCATGGTATGCAGATATAGCCAACCTATTGGCAACTCAATAGTATCCTTGTATATGTAGCCATCGTGAGAAAAAAAAGCTTATGTTAGAATCAGTCCCATATACTCTATTAGGTTGTGCTCTGTATCAGAAAGGCAAAGATGAAGTGTTGCAAAGATATGTTGCAAGAGACGAGATCAATATAGTTCTAAAAGCATGCCTTGATGAGCCCTGTGAAGGACACTTTGCAAGAGAAGCAATAGCCAACAAAGCTCTGCTCACAAGATACTGATGGTGGCCGACCCTCCACAAAGTGCCTATGATTACTTCAAATGATATGATGCTTGTCAATGGATGGAAAAGCCTACCAAAACCAGCACTATGCCCCTACAATCCATCCTTTCCCTAAATCCGTTTGAGATGTGGGACATTGATTTCATTGGCCCCATTGATTTGCCAATCAGAAGAAAGTAGAACATATACATTTTGGTCTATGTAGACTATGTGACGAAGTGGTGTGAAGTCAAAGATCTCAAACGAGATGATAGTTACAGTGTGGCCCTATTCTTGTTTGAGAATATCATCACTCGCTTTAGCAATATCTTAGAGATGGTTAATGATAGAGGCACTCACCTTCTCAATAAGGTTATGGAAGAACTGATAGAGGTGTATAAGATACACCATCGCGTCCACACCCTACTAGCCTAGAGCCAATGGCCAAGTTGAAGTTACCAATTGCATCCTTTGCTCAATTCTCATGACAAGGATGATTGTTGCACATTGCCATGATTGGGACAATTGAATTATAGAGGCCCTCTGGGCATATGGAACCTCCCAAAAGACTGCTACACGACAGATACCCTTCCAACTGGTGTATCATATAGTAGCCATCTTCCCTGTTGAGTTAGAGCTACCCTCTCTATGAGTGGATATCAAAGAATGCCCAGGTGATGGTGAGTCCCTACAGCGCCATCTCCTACACTTGGAATGTCTGGATGAGACTTGCAAGATATCCCTATAGTATATAGAAGCTACCCAAGCTCGATGAAAGTCCTATGATGACAGCTTCATCAAGCATAAGGAATTCAAGGAAGGTGACCTAGTCCTCGCCTATGATTTGAGATTTGGCAAGTTCCCAGGAAAGCTCCAACAAAGTTGGATGGGCCCCTATAAGGTTCATGTTGTCAATCCTAACGGATCTATTCATATATAGGCCGTGGATGCCTCCTCTGATGATCCCTTCCTAATTAATGGCTATCACCTAAAGAAGTACTTCCCTCTCCTTGGGGATCTTGACAATCACAGCCGTCAGTTTCTCTCCTTCTGAGATTTCACTCCTTTCTACTTATTATGCTACTACTACTGATAGCCATCATGCTCGTCCTAATAAGCTAGCATTGTTCTTCTAGCCCTTTACAGCTACCTCTCACCCCCTATTTTGCTCCCTTCTCGTCCGATCCAGCAAATGTGGTAAGGATGGTTTTGATACATGGTATTCCTACCACTCTCCTCTTGGATATATATATATATATATATGTATGCATGTATGTATGTATGTATGTATCGATCATGGGAGAAAATTACTTGGTTCCCTATCATACCAACCTATTCTTCGGGAAAAGGTGGAAACATCCTCAAGAGTAGGGGAAAAAAAACAACAAAAGCAAAACTGTTATGGGAGAAAAGGAAGAAATTCCTTATCATAACAAGCCTCACTCCAAGAAAAGGTGGTGAACACCCTTAGGCGGAAAGTTGACTGTGGAAAAGGTGGTAATAACTCGTAGTCTAGAGTAGTTGATTCTTCAGTCAATCTTCTAGGATGAAATTACGAAGCCACCTCTCCCTAGGTGCACTATATCCTGTAAGTCCATCAGTGCATCTAACTTCTACAACAAATGACATTTCTTACTTGTAATCAAAGTTCCAGAGTTGTTGGCTACCTTCCTTGGTATACCTTTTCATTAACCAATACAAGTTGATATCATCAACCAGACGAAGTTGATCTTCATTCACAATCCCTCAGTGACGTGACTTTTCATCCCAACTAGATGGGGATATGCGTATGGGGGGCTGCCCTCTGTATTTATCAGAAGTGTGTGAGACAGAGGTTGGGGTGACTGACTAGTCCTTGCTCTTTAAATCCAAAAGATAGATGAGATGTGTGCATGGAGTTTTGCACGCACATGTTG
Organism: Lygodium microphyllum; assembly: GCF_053477565.2. Lineage (NCBI taxonomy): Eukaryota > Viridiplantae > Streptophyta > Polypodiopsida > Schizaeales > Lygodiaceae > Lygodium > Lygodium microphyllum. The sequence goes on along the minus strand of NC_141158.1, from coordinate 18,638,485 downwards.
GGCCTCTCAATGCACAATGCATGATTTGTTCTTGTGCATGGTACTATAAGGCTCCCTTGCCTTCCTTCCTGCACCTATGTCAGTACAAAGGGTGGGATGCACTGCTGCACCATCAATTGCACATACAGCATACAACCATCACACAAGTGGTAGTGAGGATTAAATAAATGGGTGTGAGAAACTCAATTGTCCTCCTATATCTATCAACAAAGTGTGGGAGACAGGGGGGACTAAGCATGATTGATTTCTCTTTCATCAAGTGAGAGGTGACGATTGAGGGACATTACGACAATTGGCATCTGATACATTTCCGTTTTCCTATCCACACATGGGACAGGCCTCCCCCATCACTACATACATATTACTCTATTTGGTGCACTACATTACAAGGCTCCTTGGCATTCCTTCTTGCACCTATGCTAGATGGATTGAGATACACTAATGAACCATTAACTGTGCACGTTGGCATACTCGTTCTGAACCATCCCTCTTGTCAATTTCTAAATTGGGTTTGAGATACGGGTTCCAATCCTTATCCTCGAGTGATGTGAGTTATGGGGTGAGCGGTTGATCTATCATCCTCCTACAAGCAACTAACAAGATTGAGTGTTATATTCTTCGCTATCGATGGCTTACCGGGTTTTCATCGGCGATGTTACCTCTCTGGGTACTACAACATGTTCCGTGCCATGCTAGAAGTGTGCTGTGGGGTGGGCCTTGGTACCTCCTATAGATGACTTCAACTCCCCAATGTGTGTCAACGATGTACATCAACCAATTGAATGGGCCAAGTGTTTCTAGCCCTATCTCTTGCATTCATTTCTGTGTATGTCATGTTTTAAGTATGGGGACATATGGATATGGGTCGTGGTCAAGTGTTAGGCCCCTATTGATTAGTCAACGTGATATATTCACATCTTCAGTGTGGGGACGCATCCCTATGTGTCTCAGTGGCATACATTCATGAACATCCTATTAATTGATCCTTACATGATACCCTATTTTCTTTATGCCCTATTGGGTTCCCTTCTCCACCCACCCAACCTATTTTACCCCGCTCCCATGGTCTTCCCTTTCCCTTTTGGTTGTTGTATTGTTTTTCTTATCCTTCATGAGAACGTACCCTATGTTCACTAAAATTGTAATTTGATCCTCCACTCCTATTCGTCCCTTTGAACTCACCACTTTTTCTTTTTATGATCCACTTTTTTGTGCCATGATTCATGAGTTATTAATTTTTGAAGAATTTCTTGCGATTAGGACATGTTTTCATGCAGATGCACCTTTTGTGGAAAATTAAAGTGGAAGTATGAGAGTGTGCACAAGAGGGAGAGAGAGAGAGCTCAAATACAAGAAGAAGATATTGCTTAGTAAGTCATTCAAAGGTACAACTAGTACACTCTCCTCTACTGTGAGAGTAACCTTTAGGCAATTTATATAGCCTCTTGAGAAGCTAGGGTTAGGGTTTCCCCTTGCTGCCCTGTCCTCCAGTTCATTTACACCTAGCTACCCTTATCCCCTCCAGTATAAGGAGAGTTCACATGCTTACTTCTCAACACCCTCCCTCAATGCTAGGTGGCATTGGATAAAGCATGATAGGATGCCCCCCCTTAATCCACAATGAGATGCCCTTATAAATCAGGCTACAAAAGATGGTTATAGGTAGAGAGTTTACAAGACTCAAAAGAGTCAATCATCTGTGGATTGGAAGGCAAAATTGCCCTCCAATTCCCGGAACACTGGGACACTTACTAGTGATATGCCCAATCTTTTTACATTTATTACACTTCATTTTTTTGGGATACTTCTTCCAGCAATTACTTACGATGTGCCCTTTTTTATGATTGAAGGAGCACTTTGTAGAAGCTGTATGGACTAACACTTGCTCACGAGAAGTAAATGCTAAAGTGCCTTTGTTATGGTTCCTCTTCTCTTCATCCAGGCATGATTGGATAGTACTTGCCAAAGTTGGGTTTGGGATATTAGTAAGGGTAGCAACAAGGGTTGGAAAGACCTTCTTTACAGACTTCAGAAGATGATAATGGCATCTTCATCATGAATTGGTGCTTGAACAGAGGCCAGCTGTGCCATGAGCCCCTTCATATGTGAAATGAACTTACTGAGATCTTCTCCCTATTTATACTCCAAGCAAAAAAACTCAATATTTAGAAAAATCTTAGAGTTCTTCCTTATAGCGCCATAGAGCCTTTCAAGCTCATCCCACTTCTCCTTTGCAGTGTAGAGTTGGTCAATATGATGAATTAAGGATTTATCCAGATGAAGCATGATGATGGCCTGAGATCTTTCATCGTCTTCTACATTAAGGGAATTTAATGGGTTAATAACTTTGGTCCCCTTTATGAAGGGCCAGTAGCCCCATTCCATCATTTTATATTTTACCAAGACTTGCCAGATATGGAGATCTTTTCCATTAAACTTGCAGATTTGAGGCCTTACATCTGCATAGGCCATGGCCATTATAGGAAGGTCTTACCTATTGCCTTATGCAATGGCAGTATCTATTCCTTTACAGATGGCCAAGTATTAACCAAATAACAAAATTGATAGCCCTATAAATGATAACCAACTTTAAAGTTGTAAGGATGAAAAAGGTTGAAAATCATACATATGTAATATCTCAAGTTAAGATTTTGGCAGTCCTATCCTTCGAACAACCCTTGATTTAAGTTTCACTATTTTCCTATGTTTCAATGAGGTGAACTTTGATTGAACTTCTAGCTCCTCCCAACCTTGTGGTTTAGTGTACGAGCATTTGGTTGAGCAAGGTCAATTAATGACTTTAACACTTGGTGAGAGTTTGAGGAGATTTAATCACATCAATATTCATGCTTCAACATAAGGCAGTAGCACTAATGTCATTAAATGCCTTTTTAGTGCTTAGAAGCACTCATCTCAAGATTGAGATGTTTAGGTATTTATCTTGTCAATCTTGATGAGATACTTGACTCATTACTACTATTGAAAGCACACTTCTCGGTGAACTTATGATGTCCTCCAAGTGTTGGAGCTACTCGCTAATCAGGAACACACTTGAAAGCATATGCTTCAGTGATTAGAATCACTGTTAATGATTCCAGATTGAAAAAAAATGAAAAATAGGAATCTTGAAGCTTCTTGGTTATGGCTTCCAGAAACCCACAATTAGGGTTTTTCTTACAGCAGTCAACAGAGAAGGAATTAGTTCAAACCCTCTTAGAGAGAGATAGCCCACTAGGGGGGACTAACAAAGCCCCATGATAGCTACCAACGTTGCATCTTCTACTAGTCATGATTCAGCTCGAGGCATGTCACTGTCAGAAATTGTGCCGAATCTGCATCTACTGTAATGCTGCCCTCCACGTTGCCTAATCTCTGGATTTGATGTGCCACATTGAATTGACCTGAGCTAGGGAGAAGATCTCTAGAAGGAATCAAGAGCTAAAATGCTTTCCTTTGCTCTCCCCAGGTCCTCCAACATAGGTGGATCAGGCTATCTATGGTGGAAAGTAAGGGAAATGAGAGGGCAAGAGTTCTTCTTATGCACTTAGGTGTGTAAAGAGGCTGAGTGAAGCTAAAGGATCAGAGGTGGCTTTCACTCTCCTCTACTGTGAGAGTGACCCTTAGACAGTTTATATAGCCTTTTGAGAAGTTAGTGTTAGGGTTTCCCCTTGCTCTCATGCTCTCCAGTTCATTTACACCTAGCTACCCTTATCCCCTCAATTATAAGGAGAGTTCACATGCTTACTTCTCAACACCTTTTTATGCCAGAACTGCAGTTTGATGTGATACCCCGATCTTTCCCTTTTCTTGGATATTTTTTCTTTTTACAACCTATCTTTTCGATGCAGGGGTTGGCCGTTATTTATTTTTGTGTGCTTGCGGGTTTACTTTTAAGCGTTTTTCCATTTTTTCATGAGTGTACCTTCTTCTATCAAAATCGCATTCTAACTAGATAGTCCTATTGATTACCATTCCTTGAACATTTTTTCTTTTTTTTGTTCCTTGTTTTGCCTTATAGATTGTTTGGAATTAATTTTTGTTCAAATTTTCGAGTGTGTTTTTATTATTTTTTCCATGCAAACCATCCCTTTGTCATCGTAACCATGTTTTGACTAGCTTGCCCTATCCAACTTGTCAACCCGCACATTTTTCCTTCTTGCTACATTCCATTCTAGTTTTCTGATTTTTTGTTGTTAATGTTTGATTTTAGGTTTTATTTTTCTATTTTTTCCATGCAAAGAGATTCTATTCTCGTCAGAACTACATTTTGATGTGATAAACCTATTCGCTACCTCATTGTAAATTTTTTTTTTCTTTTCATATTTTGTTTCGACTGACGGATATTGCATTATTAAATTTTTAGTGCTTTTTCGTTGTTGATTTTTTATATATTTCCATGTGAACTCCCCTCTTTGCTATCAAACATGCCAGGCGCATTGTCCGTGCCATGCCTCCAATCGCCCTGCCCATTTTTGCTTTTTGTGGTATATTCATTCAATGCCCAGATCCCTTCGAATTAAATTTTTCATGTTCCATAAATGGCATATTTTTCCCTCGTAATGCATGTTGGGCATTCGACATGTCTCGCTTGGCCCTCTTGGCTTCTCCCCTGCTCCCATCCATTCTTGTCAATGCAAATTTTTTTACCCCCCCACAAGTGTTGGTGCGGGGGATAGTGGGGCACACTTATTTATTTTAAAAAAATTATTGAAAAAACAAAATAAATAAATAAATTATTCCCCTCCCTTAACCATCCCATACCCACTTTCTCATTCTCTCTCTTCCCTCCCTCTTTCTCTCTCCTACCCTCCTCCCTCTCTGCGGTTCCCTCTCCTCCCACCCTCTCCTTCTCTCTCTTCTTCTCCTACTTCTCCTCCCTCTCCTTCTTTCTTTCTCTCTCCTCCTTCTTCTTCCTCCTTCTCCCCCGCTTCCTTCTCCTCCTCCTCCTCCTTTCCCCCTTTCTTCTTCTCCTCCCACCTCTTCCTCCTATTCTTTCCCCTCCTCCTCCTTCTCTTCCTCTTCCTTCATCCCTTCCACCTTGTCCGCTATTGCAGAGTCATCGTCGTTGTCATCGCCCTGCTTCTCCTCCTCCTTCATCATCGCCATGTTCCTTGCTACCTCCATATTGTGCTATCATTGCCATGTGCCTCCTTGCGCCTTGCTGCCTTTGCCCTATGTTGTCAATGCCCAGTCCTTTACCGATTGTTGCCACCTCCACTTCCTCCCCCTTCCCCTTCACTTCCTCCCCCTTCCCCTTGGCCACCCACCCTTGGTTGCCCATCGCCCCCTTTGGTTCCCCCCTTTGTCCACCCTCACAAACCCCCTTCCCTGCCTGCCCAAACCCCAATACAAACCAAACACATTCAAATAAAATTAAAAAAAAACCCAAACTAAATCAAACAAACCCCAATTCAAACCAAACACATTCAAATAAAATTAAAAAAAAACCCAACTAAATCAAACAAAATTCACATTGTATTTTGGTATTTTTGCTTACATCGTAATTTTTTAAGCTAGTTGAACTGTATTTTGGATTCAATCGTGGCTAACCATGGAATAATAAATAATAATCATCCATAATCCCTCTTTGGTCATGGATACCCCTCCTAGGAAGTATGCCCGATATGAAGGGTCATTAGAGCCCCTACAATGTCCTTTCATAGCTCAACAATGTCATTGTCAATTCAGCCTTCACTTGAGTCTTCAACATCTGCTTTTTTCACTTCTTTGAGCTATCTTGAACTTGTATTCATCTCTTCCAAAGATTAGAAAACTTCCCCAAGCTGCTATATATTCATCCCACAAAACACTTACAGAGGTATATAGAGCAAAAACAAAGCAGAGACAAAGGCTTTACAGAAGATCTATAAAGGGTCTATAGTACCATATAGAAGGTCGTAAAAAATCATTTAGCTCAACTAAAACCATTCAAAACCATCAAGAATCAGTCAATAAGCTTTGAAGCACTCTTAAACTCCATCAATCATCATTCGAATTACCTCTCATACATAAAGAAATCAGAACAATATAGAAGCTAAATAGAACCAATGAGAACTTATCAGGCACTTAACAAAATCTTTAAGCACATCATATCTCCATTGAAAAACATCATAAGCTTCTCCAAACCTATTCAACCTTATCCAAAGCTCCAAAAAAAACTTCCAAACGAATCAATCATCATTCAAGTCATACAAAAATCCAACAAAAAACAATAAAAAACACAGTCATATCAACCCTCAATGTATCCCCACACTTAATTAGGGAGTGTCCTCCGTGACCTTAGAAAAAGAGAATAAAGGTTCAAAGTAATAGCTCATCACTTTATCTTCAAATATCCAATCTAGAAGGTCTCTAGCTTCATCTCCAGAAATGAAAACCTGTAGCTAATCCATTATTCAAGGAAAAATCCCAAAACAAGATATCAAGAACAATACTTAATCAAACCAACTAAATTTAAACAAACTCTTAAAGGATATGTGAGTTTCTTCATCTATACCCATCCATCTATTATCACCATGAATCTCCAAAAAGGTATATTCTCAAATAGTTTGAATATCCAATCATGACCCCATCATACAAATAATATACACAATAGCGGCACTAAACACAAAACAACCATTTGAATGGCATCTCCAAAAGAGAGATATCACATTATAAATCATCAAAATACACCCAAGGATATCAATGAAGGCGATCCCTCTTAAAAGATTAGTGGTTTTGGAAATGATTCGTGGGCAGAGATTCATCTACAAAAGGCTTGGGAGGATTTTGGAAAAATTGTAAGCAACACATCCTCTCCACCAATACAAGATACTGGATGGGCAAGCAAAGGGCATGAAATTACAAAATATCCAATGGGTGGGGATCAATATCCACATTCACATTCATACACAACTTTGGAATTGACTTTTGATCAGTATGCAAATGCTGGTGCATGTAGGCAAGTTACCAAGAAAAGTGAGCAGTCAATCTCATTGAAGGATCTGAAGACTGAGAATACTTTTGAGCAAAGTGCATATAATTTTGAAAGGCTTGGTTGGTAGTTATCCACTCCCCTGTAATCAATGCCATATAATTTATTTGAGGTCTTGTTAAAGAATCTGATGAACTCCATCCTCATCATTTAAGGATCTTGAGATCACAACCTTGGTAACCACTAGCCAATTGAGGGGATTGAGGGATAAAAGTGGTAGGAGATGGATGAGAAATAAGTAAGAGAGGGTAAACATATGTATAAGAAAAATCATAAAAGGAGGAATGGGTTAAAGAAGGATAGTTTGTTAATTTAGGGGAATCAGCTAAAAATATTGTTAACAAGTAAGCTAAAAAAGTGGAAAGAAGAGCTGTGGATGGGGAAGGACAAGAATAAGGAGGGATAAAGACATGATCCTTAATAAAAGAGCAACGGATGAAGATAGGGATCTGAGGGGCATCTTGGGATTGAAAGAGAAAAGGTAGAATAATCTGTAGAGTAGATATATCTATGGGCCATCTGCTAATAATAAGATAAACAAGGCACTAATGATCCTATCACAAATCCACCCTTGATTGGTTAGCATTTTGCACATGAGTAGAGGCTTTGTTTTGACATTGACTCAAAATCACAGAATCAATCATTGTATACCAATAAGTTTCAGGGCAATCAGCCACTTTGGAAAAATATGTCTGACATATAAAATAGCTTGCAATACTAGATCTCTAATATACCAAGATAAATCTTCATCATCTGGGATCAACAAATCACCTTGCAAGTACATGTATGACATAGGCATAGTATTTGGAGTCATTGAACCTTCAAAGACCATTCTAACCACATCAGCCAATAAATCAAAAGACCAAGCTCCACTCCAACTATCCTCTAGAGGAGATAAATCCATTATGGAAAGCTTAATATAAAATACTAGCTTATGTTGCTAATAGTGCACAAAGAAGGAGTGATCTAGAGGAATAAATTCTTGGAATTGCTCAAAACAAGTCCATAATAAGTCCATTCTCTTGATTGAAGCCTTTCCACCTTGGCTTGGAATAAAAGACATAATGTCGCATTTCTTTGAAGAACAACTAAATTTCCAGGGGATACAGAAGGAACTCACTACATAGAAGGACTCTAGGAAGCAGAACGTTGTTCCTTAAGCTGTTGAATTTGAGTATTATTTTGGTATATGATAGTATTGGCTTATTTGAGCTCTTTTTTTTGGGCATCTACTATCAAAGCTTTCAGCTCTTGGGCTTCCTTCAGCAACCTGCCCCTCTCCTCAACACAGTAACTACTTTAGATTTGATATTTGCCAACTATGCTTGCAAAGTAGACATCTCTGCTTTCTGGGTATCAATGACCTTAGTCTATTGATCCATATGTGTATAAAGGTCATAAAAAGTTTTTCATGGTAGAGGCTAGATTAGTATTAGTCGTGTTTAACTCCTTAAATTGTTGTACCTCCTCATAAAAAGAAGAATAGAGTTGTTGAATACAAGCAGTAAAACTGAGAGTTCAATAGATCTTTAAATATAATTGCATAGAAATGGAATTGCATCTCTTGTCACCACATGCTGCATAGAAGGAATTGAAATATCCAGAGTACCATCTCTATGTGCTCTAAAAATATTGGGCATTGTAAGGAAAGCAGATAGTTGACTGCAAGATCGGATAGGAATTGCAACTGAAGGAGTAAAAACTGGTACTAATTCAGCCACTTGCTTAAGATGTTTCCTCTGAATGACCAAAGGAGGAGGATTAGTATCTGCAATAATGACATCAAGATCTTTAGTAGGAGGAGGAAGGACCATTGGAGAATAACAGGTAGTGAGGGAATTTTCTTTGTAGGGGCAGCATACGTCAAGAAAACATAAAGGTAGAAACCAAAGTGACATTAGTCATATTACCCCTCTTAACTAATGGATAAAATACTAATCCATTTTAGCAAAGAGATACAAACTTCAATCAAAAGTGATACCCTTCAACACCACCATTGTTGAGAATAACAAATGATGCTTGCATGACGCCTATGAAGGCTAGATGTATGCCTAAAAGAGGCTGCCCATAAGAGGCTTTGTATGAGAGATATGACAAAGATGTATGCTCTAGAAGCTCTAGGAAGAGATATCCAAAATCCCACATGCACAGTGAGTACAATGGTACTATCCAAAAAGCTATAAAGGCATGTACTTGGTTGACACTCATTTCAAGGTAATGGAACTATCAATTTGAGTTACTCAAGACTATGTTTATGAATCCAAGTTAATCTATCTTCGAACCTAATTCACTTGAGTCACCATCTCTCATTCTGATAATGTATTGTGTGTTTGATTTGCATCCACCATAGCTAACTAGCTCTAGATCCGTGTTTTTAACATGCTATCAGAGGTATGGCTGAGCTAGGTAGCTAGTGGGCATAATCTTTCAACATTTCCTTCTCATTTTTTTCTCCTTGTACAAACCATTCAACATTCACTGCTGTGTAGGAGGTGAAGAAGCTTAAGGAAGTGTTCTAGTGCTGTTCAAGAAGATTTGTTTGGAGTTCACATTGGAGGCATTGAGATCCATTGTCATTGCCATATCCTCAAGTTGTCATTTGGGAGAAAAGAGAGAAAGGAAGATAAGAGATAGAGAGACATGGGCCTTGGAAGCTCGTAACTTACCATACAAGTCATCTCGTTAGTTCAAGAGAGCTCTCTAGTTGAGTATGCACCTAGAAGGTTCAACGGCCATGGCGACCGAGGGGGGGTTCTTGGAGTCATCAGGGTTGCACGGCTCGAGTTTCGATCCCTCACGATCGCTTTGCATTTGTTGTGAATGTTGCCTTCCTCTCGGCTAGCTACTTCCTAAAATAGATGATTTTTGATGCCGAGAAGTGCTTAAAAATAGCCAAAAATTCCGTATTTTAGGGAAAAAATAGACTTCGTCCAAGGCGATGGTGGCAATCGGTATGATTTTAAGCGGCAATGCCCGCAAAAGGCTTGAAAGACCCACTTGACGACACTTGATGAATTTTCACAAATTTTTGGCATGTTAGATGAGACCCTAGGAGATGCTCGTCACTGGGGGACTTCAAGAAAAATGCCTAAAATTTTTCGGATTGTAATTCGGACACCGGACGCGGAAGAGGGAGTGCCCGAGAGGCCAAGGTCCAAAGGAAGTGTGAATGGGACTTAAAAGATGCCAAAGGTTATGATCTTTGGGGGCTCCCTTTAGGGGCCCCCCACAAAATTTTTGTGAGAAGGGGGGGGGCGTTTTTTTCTCTGCCTGTTGAGGAAGAGGGCACCATATCCACGATTTGAGAGATGGGGGGTTGGAGAGCCTAAAAGCAACCCCCCAACTGATCTTATGCATAATCTTCCTCTCATATTCGCTCTCCATCGCTCCAGTCCGCTCCTCGAATGGCTGCCCGGTTCAAGAGATCAAAGTTTAGTATTTCTCTCTCCTCCCTCTCTCTCCTGCAAGGGGTAGTTCCTGCGTGTGAAGAAGAAAGAAGCCCGATTGATGAATGCTCGTCCGACGTGGTACTAGATTGCTTCCCAATAGAAGGTGGGCTGAAGATTGCATTGTGGAGGCTGACTAAGCATCAAATGGGTCTTGATTTGCAGACCCACAACAAGTTTCAAAACCCAAAATAGTGAAGAATACACGATATTGACATTTTTACAAAGAAAATGGCTCGTTTTTCGCATTTGATGAGGTTAGCAATGTTCATATGGGCTGAAAATTGATGGACATGTTGCTTGCTATTGGTTTTAGTCTTTCATAATAAAAAAACTCATAAAATATACACTTAAAGTGTGGGAAATAAATGGGAAGAAACCCGAAAAGCGTGGTTTTTAAAGTAAAAATGAGATTTTTGGGCTTAAAATCGGATAAGGATGAAAAAAAACACCAATAAAATCTATATGGTTGCTGTTTAAGGACTCAAGATGCACAAATCTGAAATAATACTAATTTTATTCCATTTTTATTAATAATAAATAGGAAAAAATAAAAAAATGAGGAAAAATGCTCTTTAAAAGTGGAAAAAATAGGAAACGGACGAGGAAAATTATGGATATGTTTGTGAGTGTATAATGTTGAGATATCGAGCTCCACTCGTGATATGCCAGGGTGACCGTTGTGCATTTATGTCACCGACTTGTCAGTTATAGATGCGGTTGGTACACCGCCCATGAATAATAGCTACATGATAGCTATCCTTATCTACTCTAGTTCGTGGCTCAGTTAGTATGCTACCTTAGTTAGTTGAGTTTGGTTTGAGACCCATATATAGGGTTTTTCTATTTCCTTGTACGAGAGTTCTTTTTGGCTTACACAACTAAGAAGAGGAAAACTGTTTTCAGCCTCCACCCTTGTGTGTATTCCCCCATTGTGCAAGCAAGAAAGCTACAAGTGAGACTCCTTCCTTCTCTCCCACAATCTTGACATGGTATCAGAGCCTTGTTCGTGGTAAGGAGCTCAAGAAAGCAAGCCAAGCTCGTAGTGTTCTGGTAAGAGGAGCAGTGTTGCTTTCATTTTCTGTTTTGGGAGTAGATCTCTGCAGGTAGCACAGCCGGAAATTGCAAGAGTGCATTGTCCCAGGTTGAGACACCCTTCGCGGTGAAGCAAGAGGGCAGTATATGCTGCGGGGTAGGGCTTTAGCCCTTGGCGACCCAGTTTTTTTGATTTGAGGCCATTTCGGGGCCTGTTTTGGAGGCGGAAGTTTTCTGCACGCACTCAGGAAAAGGCCCAGTTTTATGCTGTGCAGCCACTGTTCTACAGGTCGGTGAAAAGTTACTATAGAAATTACATCGTATGCCTGTGCGCAGATTGGGAGTTACAGAATCATCCTTGTTGCCTGTTGATGCAAAATCGTCACTAGGAAGTGACTGTGTGGTTAAATACCACTTTCGTCAGTTTTGCAGATTTGCCCTTGTGAAGCTGAAGCTGTGTTCTCTGCAGTGACAGAATTTTTTGCAGTATTCTGTAATGGCGTCTGATTCTCTTTCACAGATTGTAACTGAAAAGCTTGACAAGAACAACTTCCAAGCATGGAAGTTTAGAATGACGAATTTCCTTATGGGAAAAGGATATTGAGAATTTGCTGCAGGAAATGAAGAAGAACCAGTTCTTCCTGATGTTCCCAATCAACAACAAATGCAGGCATTCAAAGCATGGCATGAGAGAGCCAGAAAAGTTATGTACTGGCTGTCTATCAGTATTTCAGACTCTATGATTGTGCATATTCAGGATGCAAGTACGCCAAAGGAGGCATGGGATACTTTGTCAAAAATGTATAGCACAAATACGCAAGCCAGGAAAATGCAGCTCAAGCAAGAGTTGGATAATGTGCAAAGAGAAAGTATGAGCATCAATGACTACCACATGAAGGTGAAGAATATTGCAGATGCACTTGCTTCCATTGGGTCGCCAGTGGAAGATGATGATTTAGTTTCTATGACCTTGAATGGTCTAGAAAAGGATTATGCACAGTTTCGGACATCCATTTCAGTTCGTGAAAGATTTCCTGATTTTGAGGAGTTGATTGCTTTTCTAATTTCTGAGGAGCAGAGAAATGGTGGTGCATCTTCTTCAGGAGAAACTTCAAAAGAAGCTGTCTTCTACTCAAATGCTGGAAGAGGTAGAGGCAGAGGTAGAGGAGGCCGATTTGGAGGCCGTGGCAGAAATCAGAATATGCAGCAAACTCAAGAAAACCAGTCCTATGGAGGAGGACGTGGTAACTCTAGAGGCAGGGGGAGCCAAAGAGGTCATGGTGGATGGCAAAGAGGCCAAAATGCAAACAGCAATGTTGAATGCTACTACTGTGGTAAAATGGGTCATATGGCTAAAGACTGCTATAAAAAGCAGAATGACATCATGAATGGGAAATTGCAACAAGGGAATTATGCATCTTCTAGTAGACAGGGTGATGACAGAAATGAGTATTTGTTTATGGTGCAGCACATGAACAATTCTGTGACAAGTGCAGAAGAAAGCAACGATGTGTGGTATGTTGACTCAGGTGCATCAAACCACATGACAGGTCATGCAGAATGGATGGAGGATGCAAGGAAAATGGAAAAACCAGGATTTGTGAAGACTGGTGATGATACTGCACATCCTATTGTGCAGATTGGAAAAATTCCTTTGTCTATGCAGGATGGGAAAAAAGAAATACCTGTCCGATGTATTTCATGTTCCGAATATCACCAAGAATCTGGTTTCTGTTGGTCAAATGGTTGAGCAGGGCTTGCAGGTCAGATTTAATCCTCATGGATGCTTTGTTGAGGATATGAAAAATAAAGGTCGCTTGATAGCAAAAGGAAAGAAGAAGGGCAAAATGTTTACGTTGGATGCAGACATGTCTGAATTGAGTGCAGCAATGTTTGCACATGGGACCAGTGCAATTGCAGATATTGATATCTGGCATAAACACATTGGTCATGTTAATGTACAACGACTTAAATTAATGCAGGCCCAAAATATTGTTGCAGGATTGCCTAAATTCAAGGTTGCAGAAATGCATAAGGTATGTGAAGCCTGCCAATTTGGAAAATAGGGAAGGAAACCATTTCCTAGACATGTTCAAGAGAGTGAGAAGCCATTGGAATTAATTCACTCTGATGTGTGGATTACTAAAGTTGCATCTCTTGGAGGCTGTCATTATTTTGTCACTTTTATTGATGACTATAGCAGAAAAATTTGGGTGCATTTTATGAAAAAGAAAAGTGAAGTTTTTGGGCATTTCAAAACTCTTAAAGCTATGGTTGAAAAAGAAACAGGCCTGCAAATAAAATGCCTAAGGTCAGATGGAGGGGGAGAGTACCTCTCAAATGAGTTTGCAAGGTTCTTGCAGGAGCATGGCATAAAGCAACAATATTTATGCAGTCATACCCCACAACAAAATGGAATTGCAGAAAGGAAAAACATGCATATTGGAGAGGTATCTCGTGCCATGCTCAATGAAAAAGACCTGCCAGATTTTTATTGGGCTGAGGGAATTGCTACAGCAGTCTACATAATGAACAGGACTCCCACTGCAGCAATACATGGCATGACTCCAGAGGAGAGGTATACTGATAGGAAACCAGTTATTTCTCATTTAAAATTTTTTGGTTGCATTGCCTATGTTCATGTGCCAGATGAGTTGAGATCCAAGTTGGATCCAAAAGCTGAGAAGTGCATCTTTATTGGTTACTCTCTGCACAGCAGAAAGGGTATAAATGCTATAACCCTTCTAGTCGTAAGTTTACAGTGAGCAGAGATGTTGCTTTTGATGAGATGAGTAGCTGGTATAAACCAGTAAATGTGATTGATGATGTAGATGCACAAAATGGTAATGCTCCACAGAATTCACAGCAGCAATCACAAAATATTAGTGGACCTGGAGTGTCCTCTAGCAGTGGTTCATATTCTTCGCCATGGACAGGCAGATTGAGATCAGAAGAATCTCCTCAAAACAATACAGATAGTGGTATGCAGGTTTCACGAAAAGGAAAAGAGAAGGTAGATCAGCCCATGTTTGATGTGAATGCAGGTCACTCTTATGTGGATGGTGAATCCAGTGGCTCAGAACAGAGCATTGATGATGAGTTGGGTATTCCTTCTATTGTTACACCTGGAGTAAGGAAGACCAGGGATGTTTTGAGAGCACCTGGGAGTGAACCTACTTTGCCCAGGTCTACCAGAGCTAGGTATCCTATGGATAGGCTGAAATATGATGGATTTACAGCCATTCACTATGCATATATGGTCAAAGTGATACAGGAACCAGAACCCACTTCTTTTGAGCAAGCCATGGGAAAAGAAAAATGGGAGAAAGCCATGGATGAAGAAATGGATGCCTTGGAAGCAAATGCTACATGGGAGTTAGTACCTTTGCCTAAAGGTAAGAATGCAATTGGCTGTAAGTGGGTTTATAAGGTGAAGCACAATGCAGATGGTTTTGTGAACAGATACAAGGCAAGATTAGTAGTCAAGGGGTATACATAAACATATGGCATTGACTATGAAGAAACATTTAGTCCGGTTGCAAGGATGGCAACCGTAAGAGCAGTCATTGCTATGGCTGCATCAAAGGGATGGGCTTTACATCAGATGGATGTAAAGAATGCCTTCTTGCATGGTGATTTGCAAGAAGAGGTCTATATGGAGCAGCCACCAGGTTATGTGCATGTTGTTCATCCTGAGTTTGTTTGCAGGTTGAAGAAAGCCTTGTATGGCTTGAAGCAAGCACCTAGAGCATGGTCTGACAAGATAGGACAGTATCTTGTCACTATTGGATTTCAGATTTCCAAGGCAGATTTCTCACTTTATGTGAGAAAAACAGAGAAAGGTATTATGCTACTTGTCATTTATGTTGATGATTTGATTATGACAGGTGACAGTGATGAAGATATCCTTCATTGAAAATGCTATTGAAGCAGAAGTTTGAGATGAAGGATTTGGGAGAGCTGCATTATTTCTTGGGCATTGAGGTGATTAGATCACCAAGTGGGATACAGCTCTTGCAGAGGCAGTATGGATTGGATATGCTGTCCAAATATGGGATGACAGGCTGTAAGCCTATTTGAGTTCCTTTGGAGCAGAATGTGAAGCTGAGCACAGATGCAGGTGAGCTTCTAGAAGACCCTACTATGTACAGACACATAGTAGGAAGTTTGATTTATATGACTATTACCAGGCCAGATTTGAGCTATGCTGTTGGATTGGTAAGTCAGTTTATGCAGGCTCCAAGGAAACCACATTTGAATGCGGCTAGACACATACTCAGGTATGTGAAGTCCACATTATAGTATGGACTATTTTATGAGATTGGGGTTCAGATACAGATGCATGGATACACTGATGCTGATTGGGCTGGTAGTATTTCTGATAGACGATCTACCAGTGGATATGTGTTCTTTTTTGGGAGTGCTGCAGTCACTTGGAGCAGCAAGAAACAGCCTACAGTTGCCTTGTCGAGCAGAGGCCGAGTACAGGGATGCAGCAATGGCTACATGTGAGGTAGCTTGGTTGCATAAGCTACTGTATGATATGCATCGGCCTACAGATGGGCCAGTTGTCATTTATTGTGACAACATGAGCAGTATACACTTGGCAAATAACCCAGTCTATCATGCTAGAACAAAGCACATTGAGGTGCATTATCACTATGTGCGGGAGAGGGTTTTACTAGGTCTTATTGATCTAGTTTATGTCAGCACAGAGGATCAGGTAGCTGACATATTTACGAAGGCATTGGGCGCAGAGAAGCTGCACAAGTTCAGAGACCTTTTTGGTGTGCAGGAATTGGGATTGAGCTCGAGGGGGAGTGTTGAGATATCGAGCTCCACTCGTGATATGCCAGGGTGACCGTTGTGCATTTATGTCACCGACTTGTCAGTTGTAGATGCGGTTGGTACACCGCCCATGAATAATAGCTACATGATAGCTATCCTTATCTACTCTAGTTCGTGGCTCAGTTAGTATGCCACCTTAGTTAGTTGAGTTTGGTTTGAGACCCATATATAGGGTTCTTCTATTTCCTTGTACGAGAGTTCTTTTTGGCTTACACAACTAAGAAGAGGAAAACTGTTTTCAGCCTCCACCCTTGTGTGTATTCCCTCATTGTGCAAGCAAGAAAGCTACAAGTGAGACTCCTTCCTTCTCTCCCACAATCTTGATATATAATGAGGGTAAAGCATGAGGGTTGCTTCAAGTTATTCCCATTTATATGTTTTTGTGAGTATTTATTGCTTATTTTGTGCAAAATACATATGAAATTTCCCTTTTACCTGTCATCGCAAGCAAAACTCTAAACGATAGGGAGAGAGGGGAGTTTGAGCATTGAAATATGTTATAAAATATGATGTATTTGCTGCATTATTCCATATAGGATGACATTAAGTTGAATAAAGGGAAGTACATCACGAGTGTAAGGCTCGGTGTCTTCTCTCATCGCAGCAATTAGGCATTAGTGTATGGAAACATGAAAAGAATGGATTTGCACAATGCACGAGGCTATTTTTTCAACTGTTTGAGCACTTAATCATATACAAATTTGCATTAAGCATCATTAAATGGTATTAATTACAAGCTCTTGGATGCATAGCACTTGGTTTCTCTAGGACTTGACCCACGTAGAGAGAGTGAGCAACCCGACTATAGGCCTAGACGGTGGGTTAAAGGGGATGGACGAGTGAGGATAAGTGCGTTCTTGGAACGTTAAATATATTGGCACTAAGAGGGGATATTGTTTTTAATGTATCTATGTGTGGGAGCAATGCATCGAGGGGCCAATCTCCAAATTGTAGGAGAGCTACAATAGGGCCACGGTAATTAGCCGATGGGACGCCCTTGTGTCGGTGATATGTGGCATTTATTGCCATCATATGTATAATCTCCCTTTGAGGATACGGGGAAAAGGGAACATCCATTGGATTACAGACTATAAATGTGAAGTGATTAGTGTTTAGGATAGTGTATCCCTCGAGAGATGCTCCTAGCCCGCGAGGCCGTGTTGTGGGGTTGTCTATTGAGGGCATGACGTCCGGCTAGTGCCTTAGCCAGTGCCGGCCCATTTTAGGTCCCATCAGTGGTGCATGTGTCGAGAGCCGCCAACAAGTGGTGGTTCTCGAATCTAGGGTTTCTAGGGACCAAATAGTTGGTTTATGTCCTCTGACAAGGACCGTCAAGCCAAAATACAAAAAGCAGAATGTACTGAGAGGGCTAGACGGCGGTTGGAGATCACAAGTCATTATTCTTCTCAAAGGAGTAGCTTGTTGCACATAAGAGGCAGTGGTTCTAGTAACCTAAGTGTTACGAGTAGCTCTTCAAGTGCAAGTGGAAGTCTTAGTACTTCCCTACTTCCAGTTAATCAACCCACAACAAGTGGGGGTGTAGCTTTACCTACACAAACTCCTATTGTCAATCCGGTTGTAGCCATGGCACAACCTATCACAATTCCAGCATAGGGACACCACATTTGCCGGCATTAGGAGCATCGTTGCCCATTTTCCATGGGTTACTAGAAGAAGATGGAGAACTCCACATTAAGGAGTTTTAAACACTCATGTTCAATTATCGAATCCAAGACGAAGAACACCTAATGATGTTCTTCAACATGATGTTAAAAGGAAGAGCGGTAGTATGGTACCACTTTCTCAAAGCCGGAACCATAACTAGTAGTGCCCAATTCTTTACGACTTTTCGTAGAGAGTTTGCCCCTAAGAAGGGTGGACAATATTGGTTGCGTGTCTTGAATATAACACGCCAAGAACCAAATGAGAATGTCCATGTCTATGCCAAGAAATTAAAGCAAGTTCTTCATAAACTAAATACTTATATCCCCATTCTAGCGGCTGCCCAGTTACAATATTTCCTACATGGATTGGATTTTAATATCCAGGTGCAGCTGAGTAGTGTTGCTTTGATTGACATTGACACTACTCTTAGCCAAGCAGAAGGAGTAGAGTCACGCTTGCAAGCGGCTTATGCAACAATGATAAATTGGAATGGTATCAACTTGGCCTTGACCAATGGGAGTCAAGGGGATCCCATGTCAAACGTGAATGGGAGAGGAGGTATCATGCCAAATTTACCTATGTTACCAGCTCCTCCTAGCATGACCATGCCCATGGCTAGTCAAGCGGCCTCACTAAATAGTGGGGGCCAAACAATGAATCCCAATGTTGTCCTAGTAGGTCAACGGCCAATCCCTAATCAAGTGGTTAGGCCCATGGGACGACAAACTGACGATCACAGCTACGAGTAGAGTCCCTCTAACGTCCTTGGTGAAATTAAGGACATGATGAGGCACTACACCGACATGATCTCTGAACAGTATTGACAAATAACTGTGGATGTCAATTTCCTTAAGAAACAATAGAATTTGATAGGGAGTCGACGCCCTGAAGAGGGTGGCCCCTCAAGATTCAGCTGTAAGTGGTGTGGTAGCCAACATTTCCCTAGGAATTGCCCGAATGTTAAATGTGATATTTGTTGAAAGACTGGCCACTTAGCTGCTACTTGTTGGAGTAAGATTAGTTCTCTCCAACAAGGAAGTAAACAACCTAGTCCAGTTAACCATCGCACACAAGGGAATAATCTCTAGCAAGATGAGGGACCAAGACAAATATTGCAATGAGGAAAGGTTGTTGTGGAGGAGTTGCCTCATGGCAGTGGAGTTATCCTTATTGAGGCTATACGTGTCAACGATGCTGAAACTTCTAATCTACGAGCCATAACAAGAGGGCAGAAGATTAAAGAGGGTGATAAAGGAACTGTAAAACCCGTCGAGGGAAACCCTAAGCAAGATGCTAGGGAAAAGCGAGTCCTGAATCCAGATATGGAAGGTGGAGGTGCCAAGAAGGATAGAGAGGTGCCAAGAAAGAAGACAAAAGTAAAAAAAGAGGCACTAAAGCTGGTGGTCCAACAACCAAAGGAAAGAATGGTTTGGCGCAAGAAGAGAACCTTGGCTAACTACCATGACTTTGATCTAGCAAGTTCTCTTTGCGAAGTCAAACTAGATGTGAATCTCCTGCAATTGATTAAACTTTCTCCAAGAGTACACAAGGAATTCAAGAAAATCCTACGTATCGGGTATATAGTAGAACCTTTGGGCATAGCTAGAGTGCTGGGCGAAGATTGGTTCAATCATGCTGAAAAGCATTGCCCTAGGGTTCTTGTGTATGTGGATGGAATATTAGTGGAGCACGCTATCATGGACATTGGATCCTCCGTCAATATCATAAGTTCAGACTTGATGGAGCGGCTAGGTCTCGAAATTCAAAAAGACGGCTCCACACTTCTTAGGATGGAAGATGATAGTCTAAGACAACCAGAAGGTTGCATCACTAAAGTCCACGTTATTGTTAAAGATGTGGGATCTAGAGCATGGCAGTGACTTATGGTGGATGGAAAGAGAAGTGTGGACTCATGATGGAGAAGACAAAGACACTATTTGTTACACAAGTGAATTAGGTTCTAAGATTGAGACTTGGACTCATAAACACAATCTTGTGTATGTGGACAATGACATTGACACTTCACTGAAAAGAAAAGAGTACTATCATTGCATTAAGAAAAGGAAGAAAGTACAATGCTTTATAGGAAAGTAGGAAACTGCAGTAGGCACCACTGCGCATATGGGATAGGTAAGCCTGCATGTCCTTGGCCCTGAAGCTCCATACAAAGAGGCTGTCAATGAGTGTGATTGCTAAATCTCAACACCCCTCCTCAATCACAACTAGAAAGGCACAAAGTGTGTAGAGGCTGTAATGAGAACCACCTGCAAAGTGTGGGCACACCACAAACATGGTAGACACTAGAGGCTGTCGCAGAAAAGGCTAAGTGTGGGCACCAAAACATGATGGACATCTAGAGGCTGTAATAGGGGCCTCACAAAGTGTACAGGGACTGTAATGCCAAGTTACATAAGGAGTTTACAAAGCTTATGGTAGGAAGCACTAGGGCAAGGAAATACAAGGCTTTTAAAACAGTCTATCAGAGTAATGAGAGTAGAAGGACTGATGAGTCTTGTCCTTCCGATCCTGGTGGTCTTCATCTTCATCTTCTTCTTCATCTTTTGGTCCATGGTCTTCTTCTTTCACAGCTACAAGATAGGCCTTTTGGGACCTTTTTCTAGCATGAAATAACTTCTTAGTGTGTCCGGTCCTTTTGCAGAAGTCACAGAAGAGCGGTTCCTTTTTTCCTTTGTATCTATTGTTTACATATAACATTTGTTCATCCTTTGAAGTGCTAGGCTCTTCTTTGCTTTTAAGTTTCTTTTCTTCCTCTAACAGAGAGGCTTTAATATCAACAAGTTGAGGATCAGGCATGTTGGTTAGAGTGGTTGATACATTATCATAAGTAGGAGGCAAACTTTTTAACAAGACACCAATACAAACATCTTCATCCATTTTTAGCTTTATTCCTGCAAGTTGAGTAAGCAGGCTTTCCATATAGTTCAGATGGGATGCCAGGGATGTATGAGGCTTCATATCAAGTTGGAAAAATTCAATTAATAGACCATACTTAGATGACTTTGACTGTGCACCAAATAAGGTATCCAATTTATCCAATTAGGTTCCAAGATTGAGACTTGGACTCATAAACACAATCTTGTGTATGTGGACAATGACATTGACACTTCACTGAAAAGAAAAGGGTACTATCATTGCATTAAGAAAAGGAAGCAAGTACAATGCTTTATAGGAAAGTAGGAAACTGCAGTAGGCACCACTGTGCATATGGGATAGGTAAGCCTGCATGTCCTTGGCCCTGAAGCTCCATACAAAGAGGCTGTCAATAAGTGTGATTGCTGAATCTCAACAGTTACTGTGGCAAGCGTGGAATGCTATCTAGACTTTAGGGTGATAAGGTTTGCAGGACATCCTAGCTATTGAGTTTTGCTAGGAAGGCCTTGGATTTTATGAACAAACTGTTAAGTTGATATACTCGTTGGTTGAGTGATTTTAGGTCGAGAAGCCCATCGTATAATAGTGGATGCTTACCCTGAGTCTCCTCAGAGTGAGAGAGCTCCTTTATCCTCCACTGAACTAGAAACAATAGATGATCCATCTAATAGTGAGACATCATCGAGCGATGGATCTAAGGAAGGGTCCACTACAGAGGATATTTATTAGATAACCTTGAATGAGCCGATAGAGCCTCATGATCAAATAAGAGACGTGGATGTTATTGAGCTGGACCTTGGTACGCCTAATGATTCACGGCCAATCAAATTGGGTTCTATGCTCAGTTTGCAAGAGAGAGAGGACTACGTGTCCCTGATTCAGGAGTTCCATGACATCTTTGCTTGGAACTATGACAAACTTTGGGGTATTCCTCCCAGTCTAGCTGTGCATACTATTCCTGTAAAGGAAGGTACCTACCCTTTACGTCAGAAAGTAAGGCGTATGCCTTTTGAATTAAGGGATGGGTTGTTCGAGGAACTACAGAAGTTGCAGAAAGCGGGTTTGATCTTCCCTGTTTAGCATATTGAATGGTGCTCACCAGTTGTGATCAGGAAGAAGAAGAATAATCAAATCTGGCTTTGCGTAGATTTTAGAGAGTTGAATAAGAAAACTGCTAAAGATTACTAGCCGTTGCCGTTTATTGACCAAATTTTGGATCAACTAGCAGGTAGGGAAATCTATTCATTTATGGAATGCTTTGCAGGGTATAACCAAATGGCGATTGTTGAGCAAGACAAGCTAAAAAGGACATTTATTACTGTCTTCGGTACCTTTGCGTACCATGTGATGGCATTTGGGTTATGTAATGCACCAAGTTCATGGCAGAAAACAACCAATAAGACCTTTGGTGACATTTCCCTCGAGGAATTGAAAGTATTCATTGACAATCTGGGGGCAACCACCGTAAGGGATAGACACTTAATTATCTTACAGAAGTGTTTTGAGTGTTGCAGACAATTTTGCATAGCTCTTAACCCATGGAAGTACGTCTTCAAAGTTCCTTATGGGCTCTTGTTAGGCCATGTGGTCAGTTCTGTAGGGATTGCAACTGATCCTGAAAAGATCAAGGTCATAGTCGCCATGAGCTCACCGCGTACTCCAAAGGAAGTGCATAGCTTTCTATCATCGGTAGGGTATTATCGGAGGTTTATCAATGCCTTGGCAGAAAGAACGTTGCCACTGATGAATCTATTGTCCTTTAATTGTCAGTTTTCATGGAGTGATGCTTGCAAACTATCTTTTGACGATGTAAAGTAGTAGCTTGCCAAAGCACCTATTTTAAAAGCACCTAAAAGGGGTGAAATGTTATATATATTTTCAGTAGCAACTATGTATAGTATCAGCTGTTGTTTGGCCCAAATTTGGGAGGAAAAGTGGTACCATCCGATAGCTTTTGCTAGTGAGAAGTTGAAAATATCAGAAATTAAGTACACCTATATGGAGAAGTTGTGCCTTGCGATGGTATTTGTGACCAAGAAGTTCAGGCACTACATTCTTTATGAGAGGGTGGTTTTTTATACAAAGACGGAAGGGCTTCGATTGTTGTTGAATAAGTTACATCCGCTTGATTGTTTAGCAAAGTGGTTAGTCACTTTGCAGGAGTTTGACTACGAGATTAAGAGCAAGCCGTCGAAGCTTCAGGGCATTGTTGAGTGTCTTGTGGATTTTGGAGGGCCAAAAGAGGTCATGGCTGAAGGAAGTGACATGAAAACATTGTTTAAGATTGATACGGCGTCTATTCCCTCCTGGTATGCTATTATAATGCACTATCTTTCTACGGGAGAGACTGGAGCTACTCTATCAAAACCCGAGAAGAGGAAGATTAAACAACAGACATTGAAATTTTCCTTGATCGCAAGGACATTATATCAGCAAGGTGTTGATGATATCTATGGCCGATGTGTGATGCCTGATGAGGTTTCCTTTATTTTGGAAGAGTGCCATGACTCTGCTTGTGGAGGGCACTCTGCTGGACGGTTGACAGCACAAAAGGCTATTATGAGCAGGTTATTGGTGGGGCCGTCCATCTTCCAGGATTCATTTGACTATGTTAAAAGATATGATACGAGCTGGTTATTGGTGGCCGTCCATCTTCTAGGATTCATTTGACTATGTGGGAGCTTTCGCTCAACCGCCAAGACCCACGGACCGCTTATTGTTTCAAGCGTTCCAAGCGAGCTCTAATGGCTATCTCTCACCTAGCTGATGCGCCGGATCCTACGAGTGTTGTGAGCTTACCTTGATGCCCGATCGAGTACCCTTCTCTCTCTTGCACTCCGGTAGCTCCATGATTCTTGATGCTAGCTCAAGCATCCTCAAGCCTCCTCCATCTCCAAGATCCATCCTCCATAGCCGCGTGCGCAAGAGAAGAGAAGAGAAGAGAAGGGAAGAAGAGAAGAGGAGATGGTGAAGAGCTTCACCCTCTTGATCCCTCACTCTCACACACACTCACTCCATCACACTCTCACACTCCCTCTCTCAAGAGCACACACAAGCAAGAAGGAGAGAAGAAGAGAGGAAGAAGAAGACTCTTTTTGCCACACACCAAAGAATGAGCTTCTCATTAACTTTTCAACTTTATATACAAAACCCTAAATCCTTTTTGGGCGGTCATTCCCTTTTCCCTCTTTTACATGGCCGGCCGTAGCCTAGGCCCTTTTTCCCATTTCCCACCATTCTAATTTATCCTATTCCCACTAATGCATACACTTTGCACAGGAGCGAGCCTGGCACTCTTTTACACAGATTCGGGGGCGCTTCCGCATTTTAATGGTGCGCCTTTTTCCTCTTTCGTTGCCATGGCCCGACACCGAAGCTTCTTGAGGGTCGTGTCCAAACATTTGAATTTTTCAGGGATTGGTTGCCAGTCAAGGCACCTTTTTCTACTTTTATCTTTTTGTGCTTTTATCCTGCGTCTTTTTTGCTATTTTCCCTTCTTCCCAATTTCTGCTCCTTTGTGCTGCGGAAACACAGTCGAAAACACGGTAACATTATCCCCCTCCTAGCCAAGTGCCAGTCCCATGGCACTGCGGTGGGACATAGTAGCAAGTTAGGTCAGTGGTTAGGTGGAACAGGTAGGTGGGTGGTTAGGGATGATGACCTGGAGAGATTCCGGCGTGCTTTAGGCTCCATGAAGATACTCGGCATCTATCACACAGTTGTGGCCTGGTTATGTAGCCGGTCGTCTTTTGAGTATGAGAAACGCTTGAAGCAATAAGCGCTCCCTTAGGATGATGGTATTGGAGGGATTTATTCTGGGGAAACCCCTCGAATGCTGTTTGGCTTGAAAACCCATGGCTTCAATTGAAGATCCGTGTCTTTGATTTGAAGGTTCTCAGGCCGGTGGAATCAATAAGCTATCCGTGGATCTTGAGGTGTTGGGCATGGATCATTGGACGATGCAGTTCCAAGATCTATGCCAATAGCAGTTTTACCTTGACCTGGTTTGATCATGGTGGCCATCAGCACCAGGCGAATGGCTAGAGACCGGCATGTTTTGGGTCATTAAAGGGTGCCATGGGTGATGGTCTTCCGCGGGTAGCCATTTCTTGAGAGTCGAACATAGCCTGCAAGAAAAGTTGTGCCCTCCCTAAGGGGTGTGTCTGCTTGCCATGTAGTGTGTGTTGAGATATCAAGCTCCACTCGTGATATGCCAGGGTGACCGTTGTGCATTTATGTCACCGACTTGTCAGTTGCAGATGCGGTTGGTACACCGCCCATGAATAATAGCTAGATGACAGCTATCATTATCTACTCTAGTTCGTGGCTCAGTTAGTATGCCACCTTAGTTAGTTGAGTTTGGTTTGAGACCCATATATAGGGTTCTTCTATTTCCTTGTACGAGAGTTCTTTTTGGCTTACACAACTAAGAAGAGGAAAACTGTTTTCAGCCTCCACCTTTGTGTGTATTCCCCCATTGTGCAAGCAAGAAAGCTACAAGTGAGACTCCTTCCTTCTCTCCCACAATCTTGACATGGTATCAGAGCCTTGTTCGTGGTAAGGAGCTCAAGAAAGCAAGCCAAGTTCGCGGGTTTCTGGTAAGAGGACCAGTGTTGCTTTCATTCTTCTGTTTTGGGAGCAAGTCTCTGTAGGTAGCACAGCCGGAAAGTGCAAGAGTGCATTGTCTCAGGTTGAGACGCCCTTCGCGGTAAAGCAAGAGGGCAGTATATGATGCGGGATAGGGCTTTAGCCCTTGGTGACCATGTTTTTTTTATTTGAGCCCATTTTGGGGCTTGTTTTGGAGGTAGAAGTTTTCTGCATGCACTCAGGAAAAGGTCCAGTTTATGCTGTGCGACCACTGTTCTACAGGTCGGTGAAAAGTTACTGTAGAAATTACATCATATGCATGTGCGCAGAGACATTGGGAGTTACAGAATCATCCTTGTTGCCTGTTGATGCAAAATCGTCACTAGGAAGTGACTGTGTGGTCAAATACCACTTTCGTTAGTTTTGCAGATTTGTCCTTGTGAGGCTGAAGCTGTGTTCTTTGCAGTGACATAATTTTTTACAGTGTTCTGTAATGGCGTCTGATTCTCTCTCACAGATTGTCACTGAAAAGCTTGACAAGAACAACTTCCAAGCATGGAAGTTTAGAATGACGAATTTCCTTATGGGAAAAGGATATTGGGAATTTGTTGCAGGAAATGAAGAAGAACCAGTTCTTCCTGATGTTCCCAATCAACAGCAAATGCAGGCATTCAAAGCATGGCATGAGAGAGCCAGGAAAGTTATGTATTGGTTGTCTATCAGCATTTCAGATTCTATGATTGTGCATATTCAGGATGCAAGTACGCCAAAGGAGGCATGGGATACTTTGTCAAAAATGTATAGCACAAATACGCAAGCCAGGAAAATGCAGCTCAAGCAAGAGTTGCACAATGTGCAAAGAGAAAGTATGAGCATCAATGACTACCACATGAAGGTGAAGAAGATTGCAGATGCACTTGCTTCCATTCGGTCACCAGTGGAAGATGATGATTTAGTTTCTGTGACCTTGAATGGTCTAGGAAAGGATTATGCACAGTTTCGAACATCCATTTCCATCCGTGAAAGATTTCTTGATTTTGAGGAGTTGATTGCTCTTCTAATTTCTGGAGAAGCAGAGAAATGGTGGTGCATCTTCTTCAGGAGGAACTTCAAAAGAAGCTGTCTTCTACTCAAATGCTGGAAGAGGTAGAGGCAGAAGTAGAGGAGGCCGATCTTGAGGCCATGGTAGAAATCAAAATATGCAGCAAACTCAAGAAAATCAGTCCTATGGAGGAGGACGTGGTAACTCTAGAGGCAGGGGGAGCCAAAGAGGTCGTGGTGGATGGCAAAGAGGGCAAAATGCTAACATCAATGTTGAATGCTACTACTGTGGTAAAATGGGTCATATGGCTAAAGACTGCTATAAAAAGCAGAATGACATAATGAATGGAAAACTGCAACAAGGGAATTATGCATCTTCTAGTAGACAGGGTGATGACAGAAATGAGCATTTGTTTATGGTGCAGCACATGACCAATTCTGTGACAAGTGCAGAAGAAAGTAACGATGTGTGGTATGTTGACTCAGGTGCATCAAACCACATGACAGGTCATGCAGAATGGATGCAGGATGCAAGGAAAATGGAAAAACCAGGATTTGTGGAGACTGGTGATGATACTACACATCCTATTGTGCAGATTGGAAATATTCCTTTGTCTATCTAGGATGGAAAAAAGAAATATCTGTCGAATGTATTTCATGTTCCGAATATCACCAAGAACCTGGTTTCTGTTGGTCAAATGGTTGAGCAAGCCTTGTAGGTCAGATTTAATTCCCATGGATGCTTTGTTGAGGATATGAAAAATAAAGGTCGCTTGATAGCAAAAGGAAAGAAGAAGGGCAGAATGTTTACATTGGATGTAGACATGCCTGAATTGAGTGCAGCAATGTTTGCACATGGGACCAGTGTAGTTGCAGATATTGATATCTAGCATAAACGCATTGGTCATGTTAATGTACAGCGACTTAAATCAACGTAGGCCCAAAATATTATTGCAGGATTGCCAAAATTCAAGGTTGCAGAAATGCATAAGGTATGTGAAGCCTATAAGTTTGGAAAACAGGCAAGGAAACCATTTCCTAGACATGTTCAAGAGAGTAAGAAGCCATTGGAATTAATCCACTCTGATGTGTGGACTACTAAAGCTGCATCTCTTTGGAGGCTGTTATTATTTTGTCACTTTTATTGATGACTATAGCAGAAAAGTTTGGGTGTATTTTATGAAGAAGAAAAGTGAAGTTTTTGGGCATTTCAAAACTCTTAAAGCTGTGGTTGAAAAAGAAACAGGCCTGCAAATAAAATGCCTAAGGTCAGATGGAGGGGGAGAGTACCTCTCAAATGAGTTTGCAAGGTTCTTGCAAGAGCATGGCATAAAGCAGCAATATTCATGCAGTCATATCCCACAGCAAAATGGAATTGCAGAAAGAAAAAACAGGCATATTGGAGAGGTATCTCGTGCCATGCTCAATGAAAAAGACCTGCCAGACTTTTATTGGGCTGAGGCAGTTGCTACAGCAGTCTACATAATGAACAGGACTCCCACTGCAGCAATACATGGCATGACTCCAGAGGAGAGGTATACTGGTAGGAAACCAGATATTTCTCATTTAAAAATTTTTGGTTGCATTGCCTATGTTCATGTGCCAGATGAGTTGAGATCCAAGTTGGATCCAAAAGCTGAGAAGTGCATCTTTATTGGTTACTATTTGCAGCAGAAAGGGTATAGATGCTATAAGCCTTCTACTCGTAAGTTTACAATGACCAGAGATGTTGTTTTTGATGAGATGAGTAGCTGGTATAAACCAGTAAATGTGATTGATAATGTAGATGCACAAAATGGTAATGCTCCACAGAATTCACAGCAGCAGTCACAAGATATTAGTGGACCTAGAGCGTCCTCTAGCAGTGATTCACATTCTTCGCCATGGACAGGCAGATTGAGATCAGGAGAATCTTCTCAAAGCAATGCAGATAGTGGTATGCAGGTATCACGAAAAGGAAAAGAGAAGGTAGATCAACCCATGTTTGATGTGAATGCAGGTCACTCTTATGTGGATGGTGAATCCAGTGGCTCAGAACAGAGCATTGATGATAAGTTGGGTATTCCTTCTATTGTTACACTTGGAGTAAGGAAGACCAGGGATGTTTTGAGAGCACCTGGGAGTGAACCTACTTTGCGTAGGTCTACTAGAGCTAGGTATCCTGTGGATAGGCTGAAATATGATGGATTTACAGCCATTCACTATGCCTATATGGTCAAAGTGATACAGGAACCAGAACCCACTTTTTTTGAGCAAGCTATAGGAAAAGAAAAATGGGAGAAAGCCATGGATGAAGAAATGGATGCCTTGGAAGCAAATGCTACATGGGAATTAGTACCTTTGCCTAAAGGTAAGAATGCAATTGGTTGTAAGTGGGTTTATAAGGTGAAACACAATGCAGATGGTTCTGTGAACAGATACAAGGCAAGATTAGTAGTCAAGGGGTATGCACAAACATATGGCATTGACTATGAAGAAACATTCAGTCCGGTTGCAAGAATGGCAACCGTAAGAGCAGTCATTACTATGGCTGCATCAAAGGGATGGTCTTTACATCAGATGGATATAAAGAATGCCTTCTTGCATGGTGATTTCAAGAAGAGGTATATATGGAGCAGCCACCAGGTTATGTGCATGCTGTTCATCCTGAGTTTGTTTGCAGGTTGAAGAAAGCATTGTATGGCTTGAAGCAAGCACCTAGAGCATGGTCTGACAAGATAGGACAGTATCTTGTCACTATTGGCTTTCAGATTTCCAAGGCAGATTTCTCACTTTATGTGAGAAAAACAGAGAAAGGTATTATGTTACTTGTCATTTATGTTGATGATTTGATTATGATAGGTGACAGTGATGAAGATATCCTTCATGTGAAAATGCTATTGAAGCAGAAGTTTGAGATGAAGGATTTGGGAGAGCTGCGTTATTTATTGGGCATTGAGGTGATTAGATCACCAAGTGGGATATGGCTCTTGCAGAGGCAGTATGGATTGGACATGCTGTTCAAATATGGGATGACAGGCTGTAAGCCTATTTGAGTTCCTTTGGAGCAGAATGTGAAGCTGAGCACAGATGCAGGTGAGCTTCTGGAAGACCCTACTATGTACAGACGCATAGTAGGAAGTTTGATTTATATGACTATTACCAGGCCAGATTTGAGCTATGCTGTTGGATTGGTAAGTCAGTTTATGCAGGCTCTGAGGAAACCACATTTGGATGCGGCTAGATGCATACTCAGGTATGTGAAGTCCACATTATAGTATGGACTATTTTGTGAGACTGGGATTCAGATACAGTTGCATGGATACACTGATGCTGATTGGGCTGGTAGTATTTCTGATAAACGATCTACCAGTGGATATGTGTTTTCTTTTGGGAGTGTTGCAGTCACTTGGAGCAGTAAGAAACAGCCTACAGTTGCCTTGTCAAGCACAGAGGCTGAGTACAGGGATGCAGTAATGGCTGCATGTGAGGTAGCTTGGTTGTATAAGCTACTTTATGATATGCATCAACCTACAGATGGGCCAGTTGTCATTTATTGTGACAACATGAGCAGTATACACTTGGCAAATAGCCCAGTCTATCTGTTAGATATGATCAATGCCCCACCCTCATTAGGTGCTACCAATGATCCATGGTGCTCAAAGTTGTAAGGCCCTCATTATGAGGAGAAGCCAAGTGTGAGCCTGGGCATTGGTGGAGTCCTGACTTGTATATCAGATGAGGTCTATGTGATCGGATGGAAAAAAGGTGACCATTGTGGGTCTAATATTTGGGTTAGATGGAGAGGTTAAGTTGGTAGCAACTCGAGGCACATTGCATTGAGTTGCGTGATAAGGGAGTTAAAAGGGGCCCCTATTGTGGGGTCCGGGGGCCGACTAGTGGAGGCTCATATGGTAGGTCGGTCAACAGGCCGACCTAACGACCTTCGCAGGCTATAAAAGCTAAACCCCTTCGTAGCCATCACTCACTCATCTTTCACCCAGTCAGAGTTGTTGTTCCAACTAGCCTTAAGCTCTTCACCTATCTTCTGTCTAGATCGCCATCTAAGCTTCACACAATGGAAGCGCACGGGTGGACAGAGCCATCTTTGTATCAATTGTTTGAAGTTAAAGAATTTACTGATTCTCCTCTTATCTATTGTGTACTCTCTATCTCTTTCTCAGATTCTGTTCGCTGCACCGTGTAATATTTTACACTATCATGCTAGAACAAAGCACATTGAGGTGCATTATCACTATGTGCGGGAGAGGGTTTTACTAGGTCTTATTGATCTAGTTTATGTCAGCACAGAGGATCAGGTAGCTGACATACTCACAAAGGCATTGGGCACAGAGAAGTTGCGCAAGTTCAAAGACCTGCTTGGTGTGCAAGAATTGGGATTGAGCTCAAGGGGGAGTGTTGAGATATCGATTTCCACTCGTGATATGCCAGGGTGACCGTTGTGCATTTATGTCACCGACTTGTCAGTTGTAGATGCGGTTGGTATACCGCCCATGAATAATAGCTAGATGACAGCTATCCTTATCTACTCTAGTTCGTGGTTCAGTTAGTATGCCACCTTAGTTAGTTGAGTTTGGTTTGAGACCCATATATAGGGTTCTTCTATTTCTTTGTACGAGAGTTCTTTTTGGCTTACACAACTAAGAAGAGGAAAACTGTTTTCAGCCTCTACCTTTGTGTGTATTCCCCCATTGTGCAAGCAAGAAAGCTACAAGTGAGACTCCTTCCTTCTCTCCCACAAACTTGACAGTGTGTGGTGCTCGTGGCAGTGGAACTGGGAGATGGGTCTAACCTTGGGCAATAACCTTGGGCAAGCCCTTGGTAAAGTCCCACACTTGAGGACCCAGCTTGTGCTTTGTTGGAGGTGCGGTGAGAGCCTTAGGGTGACAGGTCTGAAAGTCCTGCCCTTGATGTGCCCTAAGCGTGAAGTGGGGGAGGGTGCTAGGGAGAACCCTAGGTGCAGTGACTGTGGTGCTTTTTTTTTTGTTTTTTTTAAGATGATACATAGGCCTAAGTGTCTTAGTCAGAATGAGGAGGAGAAGGGGGGGGGAGAGACTTGCTCAAAAATTGGCGACTCTGCATGTAATCTTTTAGATTCATGTGGACATGAAGGGAGGTAATGGAGAGAAAGGGGTGGCTGCATCTAGTGAACTGGCTGTCGTTCATGTCCTCTAGGAGGGCTAGGCAAAAAGAGGGAAGGAGACTAGCCCTCATCATGAGATGAGCCATGGAACAATTATCTATAGCATTAGGGTCAAAGAATAGGGGAGGCAGGCTGCGCTCTTGTGGAGTCGTGTCCTACTTAAGAAGTAGCATAAGTAGCCTAAGATAGTTACAAGTGGTTATAAAAGTGGGGTCAGGACATGAGGAAAAGTCCGCAAGGAAGCGCATCATAGACTCGTCTAGGCTTTTTGCGGTAAAAAGAAGGGCATTTTTAAAGGATGCTACAGTGGAGTTATAAATGCCGGGAAAGTCATACCGCCCGTGGAGGGTGGCATCAAAATCTATGCCTACCCTTCGAGGATACGCCATGTAAGTAGGGTCGTTCCGCTCGAATGGCAGGGTATTACAAAAAGCCATCCATGTGAGCATGCTTATGTTGCAACTCGCCTCCTCCATAGGGGTTGGCTCCTATAGTTTTGTACAGTGTGGGGGATTTCAAAAATTTTATCTTGCCAGTAGTCGGCCGCTTCGGTGCCCCAAGAGGTTGGGGTATTTTCCTGCTCTTCCAGCCATTTTTTCCCCAACCGGCCACCACCGACCGCGATCACCTCGTCCATCACTATGAGAGGCTGGACCCTCCGCAGACTGTTGGGTAGGAGGAAACTGAAGGAGAATGGCTCCTTTCCTAGTTCCTGCACCTCCCACACCACCAGTTCTACGTGGAATCCTGCGGGAAGATCATCTGGGCACGGCTGGTTTGGCTCTCAGTTTCTGTTTGGCCTCCTCCACCAGCTTTTTTCATCTTTCTTTAGAGATGGCTTTTCTTTCTATAGAGCTGGATCTTCTTGTGGCGGGTCTTGGGCCTGTGGCGAGGGGGGTTGCGGGACCACATCTTCCTTGAATCGATTCACATCGATTTCCAGCTCTGGTTCTTTCCCCCTGCCGTTCTGCATGTATTATTTCTTCCTCAAACCCAAGGGCATCTATCTCCTGGGGGGTTAGGCCGGCCCGCATCAGGTATTTCCGCTGTTCCTCCAAACTCAGCCTAACCTCCGCCGGTAATGGTGGCATTTGTAGTCCAGCGTGTAGGGCTCTTGTTGCCATGCCGAGCTTCCTCTGCACCGCTTCCAGTGGCTCTCCTTGTGCTGCGTGGGTGGCGTCCAAGATGGTATCAAGGAAGGCCTTCTGTTGAGCGCGCTGAAGGCCACTTGGGCTGCCTCCGCCTTGCTCTCTGCGATGATTTTCTCTTTTTCTGTTAGAGCAAGGCGTCACGCAAGTGTCTTCACCTTCTTCTCGTTGTGCGCGGCCCACTCCTCTGCCCTTTTGTTCATTACTTCTAGGCTCTCTCCCTGTCTTAAGGTCAGCATCATGATTTTCTGTCCATAATCCTCTAGTTCCCTAACTAGCCTCTCTTGTTCTTTTTGTTCAGAGATCAGCTGATCTGTTAGGCGCTTGAGCTCCTTCTCCTGCTCCTCCATGCCTCGTTGTCTTTCTTCGTCCCTGGCATTCAGCTCCACCCTGAGTGCATCAACCTTAGCAGCTTTCACAGCAAGCTCCTGGTATTGCACTATTAGGAGCTTGTGCCCTCTTTGCATGTTTACTAACTCTTGCGTCTCATTTTCGAGTAGCTGCCTCCAATGTTCCTCCCTCTCATCCCTAGCCTTCAGTTCTTGTTTCAGATCTGCAATCTCGTGCTGCTGCAAGGCTATCATTCTTGTCTTGTCCAGCTGGAAGGCGGCCACGGTTTCCTTCTCGGCTGCCAACTCAGCCACGGCTATTTTGCATTCCTCCTTTGCTCTCTCCGATTGGGAGATCAACTCGGCGATGTATTCGTCGTAATTAGCCGGTGGCATCATCGTTGCGTGAATGGGCGAAGTAGAGGCTTTGACTTTTTGCTTTTTGGGCTCTTGCTTGGACTCTACATCCGTGGCTAGCCTTTTCTGTCCTGTGGCCATAGTCTCCGTGCTCTGCCCCTGGCCCATTTCTTTGTTGATAAAATACTGCATCCACGCCACAAAGTTTGACACGTCTGCGCTAGTGGGGATGCGTAGGGCCTTGCCTTTGCCTTCGGAGACTGGAGGTGGCACGAACTCTAGCACCTACGTGCTGGATCCTGGCCCCTCTTCTCTGCATGGACTTAGGTTCCTTAGTTCGTCTGCTCGGCACAGCTGTTCGATGGACCGTTGGGTGGCCTCCGCTAGGTCCTCTTCCTCCTTCCTTCGTAGCTCCTCCTCTTCTTCCTCCGCTTTTCTCTTCCTTTCCTCCTCCTTTTCTTCTGCTCCTCCTGCTTTTTCCCTTTCTGTTCTTTTTCCCTCCTTTTCTCTGCTTCAGCTTCTTGTTTTGACGCCGCCTTGGCTTTCTGTAACTCCGTTTCCCTCTGCTCCTCTTGTCTCTTTGTTCTCTCTGTCTCTTTTGCTTCTTTCAGGGATTCCTTCTTCGCCCTTTCCAAGTCTTCCCTTTCTTTCTTCCTGCCTTCATCACTCTTCTTCTTCCCCTGCGCCGCCTTCTTCTTCATTGTCCTGATTGTCTTCTTACTAGTTTGTCCCTCCCCTTCTTCTTCTGTTTCCGTTCTGTCGGTGGACCTGTCTTTGTCCTATCGAGGGGGCGACTTCTCCAGCGTTTCTCCTTCTCCCTCCTTCGGCTCCTGTGCTGCCTCTACTGCCTCCTGAATGAGTGCAGGTAAGACTCCTCCGTAGCTGATGAAAGAGGCCTTGGAGGAGGATTTCTTCATTTCCGTCACCTTAGAAGCCGGAGATTCTCCTCCTGTTGGTGCACTTCCCAGGGCTAGTGCCTTGGCCGCTTGATCAACAATCTTCCGCACGTAGCCATTCCAATCCACCTTGTCTAGAGTGTGGGCTGCTACATTCTCCAGCATTGGCACGTTAATCCGATGCATTAAGGAATTGTAACATTGGCTGGAGAAGAGCACGTGCACCAACTTGGCCTGCAACCTGGCGTCTGTGTCAGGGATGTCTTGGATGCTTATGCTGTTGTTCATGAGCACCTCTTCCTTCTTCATTTTCAGGAAGGCATAAACATCCCTTTTTTGTCGCCTTTCTGTCGTAGATACCAATCCCAGAGCCTTTTCCACCAAGGCTGGATTCAATCGGACTTGCACCTGCTTTGCACCCTCTCCTCGGCCCACTGTTACAATGCCACCTTCCTAGTCCAGATTGTATGTTCTGAGGAATTCTACGCATTTAAAGTGATCCGGCTCCTGTGAGAATTTTTCAATGTACTTTGTAAGGTTTCACTATTCCACTACCCTCATGGCTGCCTCCTCCTTTGCTACCACGACTCCGATGTTGTGAATGGTTTGGAACTTGAGCTGGCCGAAGGCGCGGTTCTCCAATTGGATGCAAAACAGCTCCCTTTCCTCATCAGTGAATGGGAGTCGATGGGCACAGTTTTGCTGCGACATTTTCTGCTCCTGCCATAATTCGTAACTTCTGTTAGTATTTTCCACATAGCACTTTGCTGTTTATGAGAGAATAAAAATTATTGACTGAATTTTTGGAAGCCATTTTTCTCATACTAATGCTTATGCCTTTCACTACTTTTACTTTACCATACCCCCTTTTTATTCATTTCCTATCTGATTCTTTTCACCTTCACCACATATCCCACATACATACCCACATATCCCCTCCTGTTCCGGCTGAGAGAAGAATCCTTCCTAGGATTGGGGGTTAAAAGGTGAAGGGCGTTGGTCCTGTTGGGGTAGGACTTTACGTGTGATAAGTGGGTCATATTCGATGGTTTTAATTGTCCTACATTGCTCAGCATTGGTCATTATTCGGCAACCTTTTTTCTCCCATTGGATTCTCAGAGAAAACCACTGCCGCAAGAACGTGGAAGGCGAGCTTGCCATCTGCGTGAGCTCTTGCATCTCGTGTTCAGGAACAGAACGAGGAGGCTTACAATATGAAGTGACTAGGCGTTTGAGGGCCACTTGCTCCTTTGAGATTTTGTCATTTGCTATCAGTTCGGCAGTGATTTTGGGGGATTTAGTAGTCACAAGTTTGTATTCTTTCCAAGTGCATGGTAATGCACGAACCTCCAAAGCAAGGGTTCTGTCAAGAAGGTGTAGGTCTAGCCTCTCATAACTTCTAGCAAATGTGGTGAAAGTTTCGTCCAACATCTTGATGCAGGTTATTAAGTCATCCCCAGAGGTCGCGGGAAGGAGGTTTAAGACCTGCTGGTGGGGATGGTGCAATTGGAATGGATAGTGGTGACTCCCTCATTGGTGTCACTGGTTGGGCATTGCACTCCGAAGCACTTTGAGGTGCTGTAGGAAGCTCTGGGAGCATGGGGGTTGTGCTGGGTTTTGAGTGAGCAGCCATAGGGCTTTTTAAGTTCTCTGGATTAGGCAGGTTTAAGGCCTGTGGCGTTTGCTTTGGTCGATAGATGAGCTGAGGCTTACTAGCCACAGTTGGCAATGGCGTGCTGACTATGTTCTGGGCACCATGTGTGCAACCCTCCCACACTAGGGTGAGATCGCTTGTAGATGAGCTTTTTAGCTGGCCATTTTTAGGCACCCAAATCTAGGGGTTGCCCTCGTAGTATCCTTGTGCCCGCAAGAGATCTTTGGGAATCCATCGCGGTGTGGTTGTGTGTCTATGGCGATAGCGTCTAGACTGCCTCTTAGGCCGGGACGGCTGATGATTTTGGCAATTAGGATCACGTTTGGGTGGTGTGCCGGGATGTGGTTTCTGCCGTTTTGGCATCCACATAAGCTTGGACTCCTTGGCCTTGTGAGCACTCTTGGTGGGTTTGGGCCTAGGGTCGAGAGCCTGGCACGAGGCTGTAGGTTTTTCCAGTTTAGACTTGGGCTGGAGTGTGGTCCTAGGGATTTCTACCGGTGGCGCCATAATGGTGGAGGAATCATGACAGCCCTTGCTGAAAGTCGTCACTATACGGACGTTGTCGATAGCAAGATGAATGCGCTTTAGGTTGTAATCCACATTACAGTTCGTTTGCTTCTTGAAAGTGCGACCCAATAGTGACACGTTACCGGCTCCTTTAGTGTCAGGCAACACATGGAAGAAAGCTGGTAAACTTTGAGACTCGATGGAAATGAGTACCTTGTATTTCCCCAGGAGTGAATAAGCAGCACCCCCAAACGGGGTGAGGTTGACATTAGTGGGCTGTAGCGTCGGTTGACCAATGCGTGTCCAATGGTCATGCGTCAAGATGTTGTAGTCGGCCCCTTCATCAATCATGGCATTGAAAGAATACACCGCTCCTGCTACGACTGTGATTCGTAGATACGCCGGTGCCACTGCTTCTTTGTCCTGATCTGTAAGGTCGGTTACAATAGCCATGCGAACGTTCAGTGGGGGTTCTAGCATGGGTGGCTCATGTAATGGATGGGAAGGAGGATAGTACTTCTTTATACGGCTGCCGTTAAAAAAGCCTATTCCTTCACCGTCAAGTGTCTCCAACTCAACATTCCCGGTCCTACCAATCATGCGTACTCTGAAAGGCCCTAGCCTTCGAAACTTCATCTTCTGTTTATGTCCTTTTACCGAGTATAGCAGAACAAGGTCCCCTTGTTCAAAGTCTCACTGCTTGATATGCTTGTCAAACCACATCTTTCGTTGAGCCTTTTCACAAATCAAAGAGTGAGTGGCGAGGAGTCGGGTCTCCGTTAAGGGCTCTAGCTCCACCAAGCGGTTGATCCAAGCCTCTCTTCCCTCCCAACGCTCCTGGACTACTAGCCTCAAGCTAGGGATGAAGAATTCTAAGGGTAAAATGGCTTCCGTTCCGTACGTCAGCCTAAAAGGCGTCTGTCCTACAACCGTTTTATAAGCTGTGCGATAGGCCCACAAGGCCGCCATTAGCTTGTTGTCCTAGTCACTTCTTGAAGTAGATACGAATTTTGTAAGCACGTTGACTAAGTTTTTATTTGTGGATTCGGCTTGGCCATTAGCCTGAGGGTAATAGGGAGAGGACTTCCGATGAATTATTAGGAAGGTAGAGAGCAAGTGGGCAATCACTTCATTAATGAAGTGTGTGCCTTGGTCGCTTACAAGTTCGATTGGACAGCCAAACCGTGAAATGACCTACTCCCACAAGAACTTTGCAGTGGTCCTAGCATCATTCTTCCTCGTGGCTCGTGCCTCTATCCATTTTGTTAGATAGTCGGTTGCCACTATGATGTAGTGAGCTTGGGAATACTGTGCTGTAGGACTGATAGGTCCAATAAAATCGATGCCCCATTTTTCAAAGGGTTGTCGGGCTATGACAGGGGCCAACTCCATCTTGTCCTTCCGCATAGGCACTTTGGTCCTTTGGCACTCATCGCAGTGCTTTACAAATTTAGCTGCATCACGGAAGAGGGTGGGCCACCATAGTTGGGATTGTAGCACCTTTCGGGCTGTTGTATCCCCGCTAAAGTGTCCTCCAGCAATTCCGCCATGTGCTTCGTTTAATGCATCGTGCATCTCGTGCTCACTTACGCATCTGCGCAATAAACCGTCTTGTCCCAACCTGTAGAGTTGGCCGACTAGTTGGTATGGCTGAATTTTCAGGATAAGCCTTCTCAGCATGGCCTTCTCAATGGGTCGCTTAGGTAGTCCATTCTCTAGTACTCGCACTATGTCTTCGGCCCAATACGGCATCAGATCAGCTTTAAATAATTCTTTCTCGCTAGACAAGTTAAAGAGATGAGCATATGGCAAATCCTCAGGTATGCCTTGTCCAACAGCTTCTCCTGTGGGTATGCGGGACATGTGGTCAGCCATGTAATGCTGCTTTCCTTTGTGTACAACCACAGAGAAGTCAAACTCCAGTAGCAGGAGTAACCATCTAGCTATGTGTCCCGTAGCGCAAGGCTTATTCACAAGATACAGCAAGGCCTGATGGTCAACAAAGAAGACAATGGGAGTGGCCAACAGGTAATGCCTGAATTTCTTTACCGCAAATACCATGGCCAACCCTTCCCTTTCCGTCGTGGAATAGTTCATCTCCGTCTCTGTGAGCTTCCTGCTAGAAAAATTCACCGGGTAGTCTAAATTATGTTCACCCGGCTGGCATAGCACGGCTCCAATAGCAAACTTAGAGGTGTCTATGTGTACATGAAATGCTATGTTTTAGTCTGGGGCTCGTAAGATTGGTGCAGTAGTGAGAGCCTTTTTCAACTCATATGCATGCTGGCATTCCTCAGTCCACTTGAACACTATCAACAGCTTGTACAATGGTCTAGCAATTAGTGCGTAATTTAATACAAAGCGTCGATAATATCTATTGTGTCCTAAGAAGCAATGAACTCCCTTGTAGTTATCGGGTGGTGGTAAATCCACAATGACTCTGACTTTAGAAAAGTCAGTGGCAATGCATTCTTTGACATTACGTGCCCTAAGATGCATCCGTGTTTCACCCAGAACTGGCACTTTAAGGGGTTCAAGGTGTTAGAATATCAAGCTCGTACATGTGTGTTTGACCGACATGAGCTGGACACAGCTAGTTTGGCTAGATCAGTTAGGTATATTAAATAAGTCGGTGTTACTTCTAGTGTGAATGGTCTTTATGACCTTAGGTTGTATATGCACTATGTGTGTGCTAAATGAATAAGAAGAAGAATAGAGAGTGTAAGCATGTTGCTTCACTCCGTGTTGCTCTCCTTCCTGCTTCCATGAAATCTAACATGGTATCAGAGCCATGAATGGGCTCACTGGTGGAATGCACTTAAGAAGAAGACTTGAAGAGTGAACTGAAGAGCTGGAAAAAGAAGAGGACTGACTGTCATTTCCATCACTGGTCACACAGAGGTATGTACTGTGAAGCATTGGAGTCTCATTGCTTGAAGCAGGGTTGTGGCTTACTGAGGAGTCTTCCAAGGACTGATTGAGCACCAGTGAGTGCATCATTATCATAGTAATGAGCAAGATGTGTAGTAGCACAGATCTGCCCAGCCTGCGTGTTTACGCCTGTTGAAGGCATGGCTTCTGCTGAAGCAAAATTGACATGAGCACTGTACAAGAGGTCATCAAATGCTAGTGAGCAGACATTGGAAGGTAGTTCAGGGTTACAAGAAGTCATGCTTGTGTTGGAGCTCTCTTATGAGCTAAAATCAGAGTACACAAACCTGGAACAGAAGGCTGAACTGCTGTATACATTGTATATACAGCATATGCAATACTTTGGAAGAGCCTTGAAGCTCTCTGACATGCTTTATGGACCTCACTGGAGCCTAGGAGCATTCTAGAAGACATAAGTATCAGTTCTCAGGACTTTGAGCTGAAGTTCCTTGAAGAAAATACTCAGATTTGGAAGTGTAAACAGGCTGGAAACCTGTCTCAGAACAGTGGCAGCAAGCATTAGCTTTCACTGAAGCATTACTTGACATTTGGCTGGGATCTACCATATGTATGACATGGGATATGTATGCTGGAGGTTTATGGATTGGGTTGAGCATCAAGGGATCATGGAAGTTGAAGTCTAAGGATGGTGATTACTGCAGTGACATTGTCTCAGTGGTTGCAAGTAGTAAATACAATATATAAATTGGATTCATGAAGACAGGATGCCTGTAGTTACCCGAATGCTCATGTATTGAACCTAAAACTTCAAAGTGAATGTCTAATATGATTTGAGGCTGTTTTTGGAGCTGGATTGACTGTGGTTTACTGAGAAGTTGCTAATTGCAATTTGTAAGCAGAAGGCTTGATACTTATACTTGCTATCTATGCACTGATTTGTGCCCCATTGGTTATGCTCGGTTTGCTACATGTACTAGCACATGTCTATGAAGGTTTGGGATATGTATGCCATGTATACTACTCAGTTTTGGGCTTGAAATCACTGCTGGTCACTCACAGAATTACAGTTTTCAGACTGCATATATGTACCCTGGCAGTGAGGTTGCAGGAGTTCAAACCGAAGTGAATACATAGTATTTGCATTGACTGCTTTACTCACAGGTTAAGCCACTTGGTGTGAGCTGTTTTGGACTGTTAGTGGGCTGAAATACCCTAGTTTTTTACTGCAATTAATTGCAGAAAACTGTCATAAACAGTTCCGGGCTAAAGTTGAACTGTTAAGAAGATCTTAGTTTGCAGGGAGTCAGGCAAGGTCTGCAACATGGCAAATGCTGATAGAACTGATAATGTAACCCAGATTGTGGGAGAAAAGCTTGATAGCAACAATTATGCAATATGGAAGTTCTGCATGGAGAACTTTCTGATAGGCAAAGGATACTGGGACTTAGTGACAGGTGTTGAGGCTGAACCTGAAGTTCCAGATAGGAATCCTACAGCTGATCAAAGACGAGCGCATCGAGCTTGGACGGAAAGAGCTCGCAGAGTTTTACATTGGTTGTCATTATGTATCTCGGATGCTATGGTGATGCAGATCATGAACTGTAAATCCCCAGCAGATGCATGGAATATATTGGTCAAATACTATGGCACAACTATAAGTGCAAGGAAGATACAACTAAAGCAGAAATTCAATAACATGGAGAGGAAGAATAGATCCATACACGATTATGTCACAGAGGTTAAGACCATAGCAGATCAGCTGGCATCTGTTGGCTCACAGGTAGAAGATGAGGATATGGTTGCAGTGACCTTAAATGGCTTGGGTCTGGAGTACAAGTCTTTTGACACTTCAGTATCTGTGCGGGCTGAGATGCCTGACTTTAATGAGCTGGTTGCATTATTGATTCATGAAGAGGTGAAGCTTGGCTTAGCTACAGGGTCAAGCAGCTCAAAGAATAAGGATGCAGTTTTTTATTCGAATCAGCGTGGTCGTGGTAGCCGTGGTAGAGGCTATGGATCTGGCAGAGGAGGCCAGCAGAATGCATCCTATAGTAATAGCAATCAGCAGTCATCAAATGCAAGAGGTGGTGGAAACTTTCGAGGCAGGGGGAGATCTAACTCCCGTGGCAGAGGCTCATGGCAGCAGCAGCGTCAGTCAGACAATCCAAATAAAGATAAGGATTGTCACTACTACGGAAAGTATGGGCATATTGCAAAGGATTGCTGGAAGAAGCAAGGAAATCAGAAGGGCAAGCAGCATGGACATTATGCTACGTCCAGTCAGGCAGATGACTCTGGTGATAGACTGTTTGCCATGCAGTATGTCAAAGATAAGGCTGCTGAAAAATCATCTGATGATGCAGTGTGGTACATTGACTCGGGGGCGTCGAATCACATGACCCCTCATGGTGATTGGTTCACGGATATGGTGGCTGAAAAGCATGGCTATGTATGCACAGGTGATGACACGCAGCATAGCATTGAGCATAAAGGCAAAGTGCCTCTTGTGGTCCATAATGGCATAAAGAAAAATTTGCATGATGTATTGCATGTCCCTTCAATTATGAAGAACTTGTTATCTGTTGGTCAGATGAGGGAGCAGAACTTGCAGGTTAGATTCAATAAGCATGGCTGCTTTATTGAAGAATTTGGAAATGGCTGCAAGTTGATAGCTCGTGGTCACAGGAATGGCAGAATGTTTACTCTTGATGCTTCTTTGCCAGAGCTGAATTCAGCTATGTTTGCCCATGGTTCTGGAACTATTGGGGATTTGGAAATATGGCACAAGAGAGTGGGGCATGTCAATTTGCAAAGGCTGCAAATTATGCAAAAGAAACAGCTGGTTACAGGGTTACCGAAGTTCCAATATTCAGATATTGGTCATGTATGCGAGGCTTTCCAGTTTGGTAAGCAGTCACGATTGCCATTTATCAGGAATGTACGACAAAGTACACGTCCATTGCAATTAGTACATTCTGATGTTTGGGGGCCAGCTCATAATGTATCTATGGGAGGTTCTAGATATTATGTATCCTTCATTGACGACTACAGTCGATATACCTGGCTTTACATATTGAAAACAAAAGATGAGGTCTTTGCTGTTTTTCAGCAATTTAAAGCACAGGTTGAGAAGGACTTTGAATGCTACATCTCTTGCTTGAGATCCAATAGTGGTGGGGAGTATGTATCAAATGAATTTGATGATTTCTTGGCTGAAAATGGCATTCGTAGGCAGCTCACCTGCCGCTACACTCCGCAGCAAAACGGAGTA
This sequence comes from Lygodium microphyllum, assembly GCF_053477565.2. Taxonomy (NCBI): domain Eukaryota; kingdom Viridiplantae; phylum Streptophyta; class Polypodiopsida; order Schizaeales; family Lygodiaceae; genus Lygodium; species Lygodium microphyllum. The sequence continues at coordinate 18,595,801 of NC_141158.1, read as the reverse complement.
GCTGAAAGAAAGAATAGAATTCTGATGGAAGCTGCTAGGGCTATGATGAATGAAAAGCATATGCCACTTTACTATTGGGCAGAGGCTGTTATGATAGCCGTATACATTTTGAACAGGACTCCCACTGCAGGTATTCATGAGATGACACCGTTTGAGAAGTTGTATGGCTATAAGCCAGATGTAAGTCACATGAAAGTCTTTGGATGTCTTGCTTATGTGCATATTCCAGATGAGAAAAGGAAGAAGTTGAATCCCAAAGCACATAAGTGTGTTTTCATTGGATATTCGCAGGAGAAGAAGGCATACAAATGCTATGATCCCTCTACCAAGGAGACTTTGGTAAGCAGGGATGTTATCTTTGATGAGATGGGTTCTTGGAATGTATCACCAGTTGCAATGCCATCTGATATGCCTTCCACTCATGTCTCTACAGTTGATTTGCAGCAGAGCACTGCTATGACAGGACCTATCAGTCAGACAGTATCCCCATGGACAGGGAGATTGAGGAGCTCACCGTCCACTGACACGGGTATGTCAGTGAGGGGGAGCCATGATGTCTTGGACAGCAAAGGAAAAGAGAAAGTTATTGAGGATGCATCTGGTATGATGACACCTGGCAGAATGACTTCGGGCTATGAGTCTAGTGATACTTTAGACAGCGAACTTGATATTCCGACTGTCTATACGCCTGGCACAAGGTAGAACAGGTACATTCCGCCTCATGAGAGAGGTGAATCGAGTAGTGCACCACAGCTTAGATGCTCGCAGAGGGTCAGATACCCTGTTGACAGGTTGACATACAGTGGCTACTCTGCAAAGCATTATGCGTACATGATAAAAGTGATGGAGGTCAAAGAACCAAGTACATATGCTGAAGCAGTGAAAGATGAGAATTGGTGTGTAGCCATGGATGAAGAAATGAATGCCTTGGCTGAAATTAAAACATGGGATTTAGTACCACTGCCTGAAGGGAAAAAGACCATTGGCTGCAAATGGGTCTACAAAATCAAATGCAAGTCAGATGGCAGTGTGGAGAGATACAAAGCCAAGCTGGTTGCAAAGGGGTATGCCCAACAGTATGGACTTGATTATGAGGAAACATTCAGCCCTATTGCCAAGATGGCAACTATACGCACTGTGATTGCCTTGGCTGCTGCTAAAGGCTGGAAATTGCAGCAGATGGATGTTAAGAATGCATTTCTTAACGGTGACCTAGCAAAGGATGTCTATATGGTTCAGCCGGAAGGGTATGTGCACCCTGATTTTCAGCATTATGTATGCAGGCTGAAAAAGGCATTATACGGGCTGAAACAGGCTCCGAGAGCTTGGCATGCTAGGATCAGTAACTACTTGCAGAGATTGGGTTTTGCTGTTGGTAGGGCTGATCATAGCCTATTTACAAAGAAGACTGACAGTGGTTTAGTAGTGCTGGTCATATATGTTGATGATTTGATAATCACTGGTGATGATGACTTGGGCATACAGCATGCAATGAAGATGCTGAAATCTAAATTTGACATGAAAGACCTGGGAGAACTGAAGTATTTCTTAGGCATTGAGGTAATTCCAGATGACAATGGGTTATGGCTGATGCAGAAGCACTATGCCATAGAGATGCTGAAGAAGTATGGCATGGCTAAATGCAAACCGCTGGATACACCTCTTGATCAAAATGTCAAGCTAGACATGAACACTGGGGCTGAAGTAGAGGATGTGACTATGTACAGGCAGATGGTTGGCAGCTTGATTTATTGACCATCACTAGGCCTGACTTGAGCTATGCTGTAGGGCTCATAAGCCAGTTTATGCAGAAGCCTAGAAATCGCACTTGGATGCAGTTAGACGCATTATGAGATATGTTAAGTCCACTGTAGAGTATGGGCTGTTCTATGTTAGAGATAAGCCCTTGATATTGACTGGATACACGGATGTAGATTGGGTAGGTTGCTCATATGATCGTAGATCTACGAGTGGATATGCATTTGGATTTGGTAGTGGCATGATTAGCTGGAGCAGCAAGAAGCAGCCTACGCTTGCTTTGTCAAATACTGAGGCAGAGTACAGGGGTGCTGTATTGGCAGCATGCGAGATTTCATGGCTGCTCAAGCTTATGGCTGATTTGGACATACAGGTAGATGATCCAGTCTATCATGCCAGGAGAAACACATTGAGATACACTACCATTTCATCAGAGAGATGGTTCTTGCAGGACGAGTTGATCTTATGCATGTGAAGATTGATGAACAGGTAGCGGATATCTTTACCAAGTCCTTGGGTAAAGATAAGTTTTGTGGTTTTAGACAGCTGCTTGGAGTACATATGCTGTCTTGAGCTTGAGGGGGAGTGTTAGAATATCAAGCTCATACATGTGTGTTTGACCGACATGAGCTGGACACAGCTAGTCTGGCTAGATCAGTTAGGTGTATTAAATAAGTCGGTGTTACTTCTAGTGTGAATGGTCTTTATGACCTTAGGTTGTATATGCACTATGTGTGTGCTAAATGAATAAGAAGAAGAATAGAGAGTGTAAGCATGTTGCTTCACTCCGTGTTGCTCTCCTTCCTGCTTCCATGAAATCTAACACAAGGAGAGATGATATAAGCGGCACCGTTCAAAGACTGCTCGAAGTTTGTTTAAGTGTTCGATCCAGGTCGAATGGACACACAGATCATCGACAAAGACCTCTAACTCCTTACAAAGCATGTCTTTAAAGATGGTGCACATGAGGCGTTGGAAAGTGGCAGGGGCATTGGTCAACCCGAAGGGCATGACTATGTACGCAAAGACACCCCACTCAGTGGCAAAGGCGGTCCTGTGCCTATTTGCAGGATGTACTTGCACCTGGTTGTACCTTGAGAAGCCATCCAGGAAACTATAGGCTTCCTTGCCTACCACCCTCTCAAGCATGTGCTCGGTATACGGTAAGGGATAGTTGTCTCTCTTTGTAGCAGCGTTCACCTTCTTGTAATTGATGCACACTCGAATTTTGCCATTCTTCTTCATCACAATGACTATGGGTGACACCCGGTCCGTGTGCTCAATTTCGTAGATGAATCCAGCTCTCATCAGCTTGTCGATTTCCTCTTTGACAGCATGAGCGTATTTTGGATTCATGGGGTACGGTCGGCTTGACCGGCGTTGCGTCCGACGTCATGGGTATGTTGTGAGTCACAACACTCAGATCTACCCCCCGTAGGTCTTCTAAGGACCAGGCAAATACGTCTATGTACTCCCGCAAGAGAGCGACAAGACTCAACTCTTCTTCACCAGTCAAGTCATCGGCAATGGACACTAGTTGGGGTATCTCCCCTTCCAGGGCTAGGTTTACCTCCTTGACCTTGGCTGGTCCTTCGATTGGTTCGCTCGTGGAGCCCCGAGAGGAACACCAAGGGAAAGGGAATTCTCTTGCAAGAAAATCTATCTTGTAACATCAACAAGCTTGTTTTTCATATTTCATATGATCACAATGAAGAAAAGAACACCAGGCACAACAAATCTTCATGCAGCATCATGTAAATCTCCCACGGTTTTTAATAGAATCAACCATATTCTTCAACATCTTCATAAAATCCATCAATAGAACAAAGAAAGCAAAGGAATACACCATCTTTGAATGGAAATACATCACATAGTATTCATCTTCAATATCTTCATAGTCTTCTCTCTCAATCTCTCATATACAATCACTCTGTTTCAGTAGAATTGGCTATCTCTGACTCTCTCTCACACACTCCATCAATAATACATCATATCCTCACTACAATCTCTCTAAATTACTCTCAATAATCACTCTTAGGTCGTGGATACCCCTCCCAAGAGGTATGTCTGATATGAAGGGTCACCAGAGCCACTACAGTGTCTCTTCATAGCTCACTACTATCACTTCACTCTAGTCTTCTCTTGAGTCTTCAACAGCTACTTCTTCCACTTCCTCCAGCTCTTTTGCACTTGTATTCACCTCTTTCCAAGGCTAGAAAACTTTCCCAAAATCACACATACATTCCACAGAACACTTACAGAAGCATACAGAACAGTCTACAGAATAGTACCAGAACAGCTACAGTACAGAACAGAACAGAAATAGAACAGAAGCAGAAGCTCTACAGAAGACCTACAGAAGGTTACAGAAGGTCATCAAAACCTCATAACTCATTCTCAAATCATTCCAAACTCTCACAAAACATTCACCAAGCTTTCACAATATCTCATTCTTCATCAATCAATACTCCATCCCTCCTTACAGAAGACAATCAGAACAAAACAGACCAAAACAGAACAAAACAGAAGGTATACAGAACCAATCAGAACCTATCAGAACATCACAAAACCATCAACAAACATCATGATCTTCCAAAACACAATCAATATCATCCAAAACACTCTCAATCCACTTCCAAACCAATCAATCATCCCTTAAAATCAACCATTCAGCTCTCAAAAACAACAAAAATCATCCAAAAAACAAGTCATTTCAACACTCAATAGCTCGTCTGCCCTTGACGCTTGGCACCTAGCAGAACCACTACCCTATCCCCTTTTTTGAATTTAGTGAAGCGTTTAGGGAGGTCCTGCGGCTTTCACTTCTCTTCTGATCGTGCATCTTTGGGGTACTTTGCCCTATCCTGCTTTGACCATCTGCGTCTCAGGTGGACGGGTAAGTCCCCCTTGGTGCGTCTGGTCATGGGCGGCCTAGGGATCTCTAGGTCGCTATCCGAAGTAACTTCCGATTCAGAGTCAAACCCTTCATCTTCGCTGGAAGAGGTGGTCTCCCTTGGTGGCCGCAATTCGGATGGAGATTCGGTTCTAAGTATTGATGTCGTCCCTGATTGGGTTAGGCCTGCTTGCTCAAGGTCTATGGCCCCCATACATTCCAACCACGCATGATCACATGTCATGTGCATGACTCCTTGCTCCAGTCTAAGGGCATGCCTTTTCTACGACTTGGCCTCTGCTCGTATCTGCTCAATTTCTCGTCCTTCAGTGTCGTACTCTATGGTATCCACTTCACCCTTGCTCTCATCACTGAAGGATTGGCAGTCTTCATATTCATCGCAGGAATCCTTGTCATTTGACTGCCCATCGTCTCCTAGGGCTTGGTATGCCCCGTGTCGTTGGTCTGGAATGAGGGCCCAGTTATACATGAGGTTCAGCTCGTGCACCCTGGTCCATTGCCACTTGGGATCCTCTAAGAGATCCTGGAGCGGTTTGAAGTTGGCAGCAGGGTTGCCTGCTAGCTAGTCTGCTAGGTATTCTAGTACCCCCTGGAGTTCCCTTTTGTTGGATGGCACTTGAAAGGTAACAGGCTTAGGCCTTCCATGGAGGCTTGTTGCCATCATGTAGACTGGTGTAGAGAGTGCTTCGTTTGTCTTGCTGATTGTTTTGATGGCCTGCTCATATGCCTCATGGTCTGAGAATGGCAGGTCAATTGTAGCGAGAACGGGCATCCAATCCCGCTCATCCTTTGGGCATGGGATATACTTAGTCAAGGGCCCATAGGGCTTCCTGACCTGAGTGTTCCCTTTGAGCATAGCAGAGATGGCATCTAGGTCAATTGGTGAGGTCTTCCAAGTGTCTATATCTATTCTTACGGCGTCAGTTCTATTGCCAAGGAAGATCAAGCCGTTACCCCAATCTTCGATGACTCTAGCATTGCGCATCCAGGGTCGGCCTAATAGGACATTGTAGTCCACTCCCTTCATGACTATAAAGTCGACAGAGAACTGGACACCCGCGATCTTCACTGGCCAATTCTTCAAGACCCTGAATGGCTTCACTCTCATACCGTTTGCTAGCGTGACATTAAACCGAGCAGCTTCAACAGGCGGGTTTCCCCAAGTCTACAGCACTGCGTAGCTAAGCACACTAACCCCGGCTCCCGTATCTACAATTCCCTTCCTTGTTGTGTCACCGAGGGCTAGGACCGGCAGGACTGCGTGCATCTCAGAGCCCTCCCAAAAGGTGTTGACGTGCAAGGATTTAGGCACGGAGTGCAGCATCAAACTTGGCAATTGCGTTTCTGCATCCTGGTCTTGAGGGTCTGCCGTGACCTGCTCTTGTGATCCCTCGACCCACTGCTTAAGGTCTTGCCATAGGGCAGGGTGCTGCCTAAGCAGATCTCCCAGGCTAAATGTTACAGGGGTGGTCACTAGAGTAGTCAAGAGGTGGTTAGATATTCGTCCTTCCTTGAGCCTTGACTGTCCGGGCCAATGGCTGCGGCGGCTGATCTGCGGCTCTGTTGCATCTAGACTTGGTCTTAGAGGCACTGCTCGTGGCTTAGTGGCTTCGACCGACTTAGGTTGAGGCGGTGACATTGGCATGCTCATGCTGGAGAGATCATCAATCTCGTCCTCTATGATGGGTTCAGCCGTCTATGAGGTGCTGTTGAGCCTCCCTCACCCACTCCCTCACCTTTTCTATGGCCTCTAATTGTTGCTTTGGATGAGGGTATTCCCCTATCTTAGCGTTCCCTTTTTAGCTGTCTTAGGGGCTGAAGTCGCTACCTCCGCGTCTGAGACTTTCTTCCCAGTAGGTAAAGACATAGCACTCTCGGTCTTCAATGCGACCTTAGCTTCCGATCTCTTCTTTTTCCACCTGCGGCTTTCTTCCCTATTTAATGTAGCATCAATATTGCTAGGTCCTGGCAGAGAGATGCTGGCCTGCTTTGTTTGGGCTCGGGTCATAAATCGCAAGGGAATAGGTGTGGCCTCCCCATCCGGGTTTTCGACCCCAAACAGCCCCAATGGCACGGATAGCACATTAGCTAAGCTAGAGGACGGCTTCTGCTTTGGGCAGTCTATGAAAAGATGGGTGATTCCACACTCTGTGCACCTTTGGTTAGCCTTGTCCCTGTTTTGCTGATCTCTTTCAGGGCAGCGTGATGAGACATGACCGGGGTGGCCGCAAGTCCAACAAGTGACCAGATCTTATGGTTGCCCTCCTAGTCCTCTACCCCGTCCTTGTCCTAATGCCATCACCGGCATGGGTCGATAATCCATGAGGACTGCATTGCCCTCGTCGTCATGCGAGACGTAAGGGTATATGTAGGTCTCTTCATCACTAGGCTCCTCCACGTAGTGTACTGGAGCGTCGCTCGGTGGGTGGGTCACATAAGGACCAGGCGGTCTAGGAATGTCGATAGGATTTATGTCCATTCTAGGGACAGCTGGTTTCATATCGTTAGGCGCAGGTAGAGCCAATGGGGCTCCCCTTCTGAAGAATGGCTGCAGCCTGTTAGCTAGATAAGGTTGGGTGTAGGGCTGCGAGTATGGAAGTCTTCGTGGTAGTCTGCAATGTGCGACATCATGGCCGAACCTATCGCAGTTAGCGCAAGGTCTTGACCTAGGGTCTTGACACTCGGCTGGCAAGTGGTTTCCGCCACAGTACATGCATTGGATGTGCGGGCGCGTTGGTCGTCTCAACACGTCTTGTATCTTGGCTAATTCCATCTTGACCTCAACCAAGCCTTGGTCTGTCTCGGTGGTCTTCCCCTTATCTTGGGATGATGGGTTTGATCGCTCACCCGAGGCTGATGTTCTCTCTAAGCTTCGTGGGTTAGTCTCTTCTAGAGTTGAGCTCCTAGAGCTTCGCTCTTTTAGCTGGTCATCGACTCTGATGGCTTCCTCAAAAACTCTAGCCACTACATCCCGTTGCAAGCTTGAATTGCCTGCCAATGCCTTATATAACTCCTCGTCTCTAATTCTGCTGATGAATATAGTTGAAACTGCTCTATCAGTCGGTCGCTCGTCTAGAGGGATTCTCTTAAAGAGACTCCTCACATGGGTCACGTAGTCACGGATGCCCTCCTTCTCTTTCTGCTTGACATTCATCAAGCGTACTAGCAGGTTATCGGAGTATTCGGGCTCGGCAAACCTCTTGACGAAGAGAGCCTTGAGATTATTGAAGTTGGCTTGCTCCACGGCATCCAGGCTTGTGTACCACGTCTTACCCTTGTCGCCTAAGCAAAGCCCGAATGCTTGCGAACATTTAGTCTGGTTGTTGAGGCCGTTGGCTTCGCAGACTTGCTCAAACTACTCGACAAAGCTGTATGGGTCGTCATGTGGCTGGTACTTGTTGAGTTGTTTGGCAACAATCGGTATTTTGGCCTGGCTCTTTGAGCCCTGGTTTGCCCCTAATCCTGCAAGCAGAGAGTCGCTAGTGCGGTGGCACTCTGCTCTACTCTGGTGTTATCGAGCAGCCATTTCATGAGGAGCTCGCTCAGTGTCAAGTCTCCCTCTAGTGCTCTCTCATGGTTTGTTCGGTTCCGGCTAGCCAAGTTCAGCACTCGTTGCACCTCATGCAGCTCCATGCTTTGCCTTTGGCTCCTAGCTTGTTGATCCCTATTATAATCAGCTATGCCTTGCAATGCCTTGCGGGCTAGCCTTCTCTCCTCCTCTAGGTCTGCAATGATTGCATCTGCTATCCTGCCCCGGTGCTCGTACCGAGCGTGCGCGTCGTAACTACTCACCATCTGCTATATAGCATCTGGGAATACACTCAAATCGAGATCCTCATTAGACCGATGATCTGAGCCTTCTTTCGTCATGGTCAAATTCTGGCGCCCCGCTGTGCTGTTAATTAGGTCGAATAGTCGTGACGGGTCCCCGTTGTTGGCGCTCCTTGCTTGGTTCTACCCTGCGCTTCTATGTCTTGGGCCGCTCCTATTGGTGGGTTCCTTGAGCGACTTATCTGAGTGAGTTCCTTCGATTATTGAATACAAACCTCAATTTATGGTCACTCGATGAGTATATTGTTCCTCGTGCACTTGTGCCCAATCAGGCTTTCAGTTTCCTTAAGTGTACTTCAAGTGCGAAAATTCAATGTGAGTGCCGCAAGCAATTCCTCGACGTCTTACTCACTCTCGATCGTTTCGGGCCTGATAGGCTTGTAGGTCCATTTTTTGGCCGTTTAGTCAGGGTTTAGGGTTTCCTTGTATGTTTCCTTGTTTGCTTCCGATCGATCAAGTCTTGTGGTTCAGCGGCTCGTGTCCTAGTCCTTGGGTCCCTCAACTATCTACTACAAACTGCTAAGCGGTTGTGTACTACAATTTCTCTTATCACGTGTGCCAGAATCAAGTTCTGAACGCCCGAAGGATTTTGACAAGTTGCGCAAATGCGTGTTTGCCGGGTTGGGTCAAATTTCTGACAGATTTGACAAAAAGTTGCATTCTGACCAACTAGTCCGAATTGCAGGGTCCAAGTGGGTCACTCGGACAGGCCGAATGGCACAGGGTCAAGGGCCAAATCTCCAGATCTGACTAGGACGATTTTTATTCGGACAGGCCGAATGGCAGGTTCGGATAGGATAACTCGGACGGGTCGAATGGCTGAGGGCGGAATCCCGGGTGTGGTCGAGTTTCGAATTTGGGACTCGGATGGGTCACTCGGACGGGCCGAACGGCGCAGGGCCGAATGTGAAACGTGGTCAAAAAGTTCTGGCTCGAACAGTCCGAGTAGGGTTACTCGGATGGGTTGACTCGGACGATCCGAGTGTCATCTAGGGTTCCGGGCCTAGTGGCCGAATGGCAAGGGGCCGAGGGCCGATTCTGGGACTCGGCCCAGAAGCAACCACTTGGACGGGCTGAATGCGGCGCGACGGAGGCAGCGCGATGTCGATTTCGATCGATTCTTGGGATTTACACAATCATACCAAGCACAACCCTCCAGATCTATCTAGGGGGATTGAAGAAGGGATTCATATACCTGAATGGGTCGGTGAGTGCATTGGTGATGCGATCGAATCACATGGCCTGGGGCTCTCTAGCTCTCTCTCTCTCTCTCTCTGAAATGGCACAAATGAGCTCTCTTTTGGCCTCCTGGCTCTTATATGCCTTCCCAGCCCATGGCGTTGACGCCCCCACTCACTCTCTTGTCGATCTTAGGCCTCATTAGCGAGCATTTTGCGCATTTTGCACGATTTTTTCCTTGTTTTTGCCCTGTTTTGAAACAGTGAACCCTACCCTTTTCCGGTTCGATTTCCTACTCTCACCTACACTAAATGCAACAAAAATCGAAGGCAAAAAACTGAAATAGATCCTCCATGCTTTCCAATCATCAAACAACCAAAATATCCCAAAATACTTACTTGTTCCGAAGATTAAAAGCACCCAAATTCCTACCTATCTCAAGCTTCGTTTCAGGGATGAATACCCTACTTCGATGCTCGATGTGAGGCGCGCAAGTACTCAAGCTTGAATTCGTGGTCCCGGCAATGGAACCAAAATGTGGGAGCTTTTGCTCAACCGCCAAGACCCACGGACCGCTTATTGTTTCAAGCATTCCAAGCGAGCTCTAATGGCTATCTCTCATCTAGCCGATGCGGTGTCGATCCTATGAGTGTTGTGAGCTTGCCTTGATGCTCGATCGAGTACCCTTCTCTCTCTTGCACTCCGGTAGCTCCACGATTCTTGATGCTAGCTCAAGCATCCTCAAGCCTCCTCCATCTCCAAGATCCATCCTCCATAGCCGCGCACGCAAGAGAAGAGAAGAGAAGAGAAGGGAAGAAGAGAAGAGGAGATGGTAAAGAGCTTCACCCTCTTGATCCCTCACTCTCACACACACTCACTCAATCACACTCTCACACTCCCTCTCTCAAGAGCACACACAAGCAAGAAGGAGAGAAGAAGAGAGGAAGAAGAAGACTCTTTTTGCCACACACCAAAGAATGAGCTTCTCATTCACTTTTCAACTTTATATACAAAACCCTAAATCCTTTTTGAGCGGTCATCCCCTTTTCCCTCTTTTACATGGCCGGCCGTAGCCTATAGGCCCTTTTTCCCATTTCCCACCATTCTAATTTATCCTATTCCCACTAATGCATACACTTTGCATAGGAGTGAGCCTGGCACTCTTTTACACAGATTCGGGGGCGTTTCCGCATTTTAATGGTGCGCCTTTTTCCTCTTTCATTGCCGTGGCCCGACACCGAAGCTTCTTGAGGGTCGTGTCTGAACATTTGAATTTTTCAGGGATTGGTTGCCAGTAAAGGCACCTTTTTCTACTTTTATCTTTTTCTGCTTTTATCCTGCGTCTTTTTTGCTATTTTCCCTTCTTTCGAGTTTTCGCTCCTTTGTGCTGCGAAAAGACGGTCGGAAACATGGTAACAGACTATGTTAAAAGATATGATACATGTCAAAGACATGACAGCAGTCAAGAGAATAGGAAGCATCCACTTACGCCTATTATGGCTATCCTTCCATTTGAGAAGTGGGGCATCGATTTCGTGGGACCTATTACCCTATCGTCTACTACTCAGAAAAGATACATTATAGTAGCAACTGATTACTTTACAAAGTGGTCAGAAGCATGGGCGACGAGGTAGGACAATGTAAAAGAGACTGCTAGTTTCCTACTTGAGCAGATCATCTGCCATTTTGGTCCCCCAAAGGAAATAGTATCAGACCATGGAACTCACTTTTTGAATAAGGTAATTAGAAGTGACTTAAGCATGGAGCATAAGCATAACAAGACGACCCCCTATAATTCGCAAGCCAATGGGCAGGTTGAAAGTACCAATAAGCAGCTTGTGGGTATCCTATCCAAGATAGTCTTTGAAAAGAAACAGGACTGGGATACAAAATTATATGTGGCGGTTTGGGCATATAATACGACATTTAAACGAGCCACTGGCCACACCCCATTCAAATTAGTTTACGGGGAGGAGTGTATCTTACTCTTAGAAATTGAGTTGCCGACCATAAGATTTGCAATCAATCATTCTTGGGGTGATAAAGATGCCTTATTTGAGTGGTTTACGACTATAGCCTACTTGGATGAGCTCAAATTGCAGAGTTTGTTGCACCAGAAGGTAGCTAAATGTCGGATGAAGCAGTTGCATGATCTAAAGGCAAAGAAGTATACCTTTAAAAAAGGACAATTAGTTCTATATTACAATGAGCTATTTCTAGGAAAGTTGGAACCTTGTTGGGATGGCCCTTACAAGATAGTTCAGATAGGTAAAAATAAGTCCATTTTATTAGCTAACCTACAAGGAGTGGAATTTAAGAATAAGGTTAATATTAATAAGATTAAACCTTGTTATTTCTAAGTATGCTAATGTGCTAAATGCATTGCAGGTCCATGTTGGGGTTGATTTGAGATATGCAGGAGAGCTTAAACTGGTCAATGGGGTGGTTAATCCCTTATTTGAAGCACCCATATTTGGAGAAAAGATATCAACAAGGGACGCTTATCTAGTGGAGCAAGGGATACAAAGTGGTTGAGTAAGAAGAGGTACCTTTGTGTGGGAGATTAAAGTTTTCTACCATCACTGTTTACAAATTTTGACAAGCATCCCTGTTGAGTTTAATGAAGAATGTGGGATGGAGCCGTTAGTTCATCCTCTAAATATGTTGAATTTTGATTATCATACCTATGAATAGAGGAGTTCTTGATGGCTGGCTATGTAAACCCATTGTGGACGTACACGTTATACTTTGATGGAGTGTCCAGGGGGCCTAATAGAAAAGGGAGCGTTGGAGTAGTTATCCGAGATCCCCAACGTAGAGTTACAATGAAATTAGTTGCTTATCTCGAGGTGGGATTCACTAACAACATGGTGGAGTATAAAGCCCTGATTATGGGATTTAATATTGCCAAGAAAGGTGCCATTAGGCGATTGTTAGTAAAAGGGGATTCCTGGCTGATCCTAAATCAACTTAATGGGACATATATAGTCTGGAATCCTCTACTTCATATGGATCATCGAACTACTATAACCCTACTTGATGAATTTGAGAGCATATCTCTTCCGCTCATTCCACGTTATTGGAATCAGTTTGCGGATTCATTAGCCAATCTTGCTTATGACGAGGACCTCTTTTTCAACTGTGGTCCTAGTCCGGAGATTGCTATTGATAATGAGACGAGACTTGGTCGCTTGTGGGGAATGTTATCAAACCACATGTTATATGGTAGGCAATGGTTGATATGGGTAATGAGAAGAGTAGCCAAGACCCATCTACCATTATTATCTTGGACCCATAGGTTGATTCAATGACATGTTATGCGTAGGCCTCTTGCTATATATGTAGGAGGTATGGGTCATAACTTGATGCATTTAGTTTAGGGCTGAGCGCCCTGTCTTTCCCCTTGGAGTGGAGCGTGTGTTTGTATATCTGCCTTCTTCCAAGGAGGGATCTATATGATCAAGTTTGTTTGATTTCTTTAGGCCAAGAGGGCCAGTTGTTTTTAGGTTTTAATGATCTATTTCCTTAGGCCAGGAGGGCCAGCTGCTTTAAAAAGTTCGTAATGTTTGTTTTCTTTAGGCCAAGAGGGCCAGCTAATTTGCAGTTAAATGTGCTATTTCTTTAGGCCAAGAGGGCCATTCGTTTATTTGTGCACGTACAATTAATAGTTTTTTGTTGTAGTGATTGCATCATGTAGGTTGATGAAGCCGCTGGAGGGAGCCTTTGTTGCAAATGCGCTTCTTGTGGTCATTCTAGGTGGTTTCATCCCCTTTTTCGAGTCTTTTTCCTTAAGCAATTAATGATATATATGTGTGTAAGGGTTACTTTCTTTTGTTTGTTGGGGACTGGCACTCAAGGCATGAAGTCCCAGGATTAGACTCTGTATGTCTGGGGGAGGTCTGAGTAGTCATTGCCTGCTGCAAGGCATTGTCAGGCATTGTAAGACCTATTTTAGATGGGAGTTCTAGTGACCCTGTTCTGCTGACCTGCTAGGCGGTCGTGCTAGGAGTTCCTGTTAATTGTGAGGCAGTTAGGGAAGCCTACTAAAATAATGATGGAAAGAGACAAGGCCCTAAATATCTAAAAGACAATATATGAATATACGGAGGTGTGTAAAAAGGAGTTCTAACCCCTATAAAGATAGAAATTGAAAGAAAGAAAAATCATTGAGTTGTTGTTTATCGCCTTGCGAAGGCCTGGTAGGTTCCTAGGGACGAGTCAGACCCAGGGCCGATACCTTGTCTTCCTAGGGGTGGCATGTAGCTGAGAAACAAAGAACATAAGAAGGTTGGAGCGAAAATAAAAGTGAGTGTTAGAAAAGGATTAAGTGTCGCCTTGAACGAGCTTGGTAGGTTCTTGGGTATTGAGACAGGACCTGAGGTCGATGCCTTGTTCTCCTTGGGTCACTACGCTCACCTCCCTCCTTTTTACACGCCGAAGTATGGAAAATAAGAGGCTAAAGACCCAATGTGCTAAATGACAATATTTGGTGATCAGGCTATAGGAGTCCTTGTCTAGTAGGAGCTCCTAGTTGAGTTTTCCTTAGTTAGGTAGGTAGTTCAGACCACCACTGAGGATGACCTCTTTGATGGTTCTTTTTAGCTTGACTGTGTTGGAATAGTTGGTTAGTGACTAGCTTTCGACTTTCTGTCAGATTATGCTAGGCCTACTCCTCATGGATTTCATGCCTTGGTTTTGACAAGGGGGTAGGGTGAGAGCTATGTTGTGTTGTGTTGTGTATCTATTTTGTATTAGCTTGATGCTCTTTGTGGTTGTGTTTATGTGCAGATTTGTTTGTGGGATTCGACGGGCTGAGTCGCCCTATCCTGTGATCGCCAATGACAGATGATTTTTTATGCCAAGAAGTGCTTAAAAATAGCCAAAAATTCCGTATTTCAGGGGAAAATCAGACTTCGTGGAAGGCGGTGGTGGCAATCAATACGATTTTAAGTGGCAATGCTCGGAAAAGGATTAAAAGACCCAATTGATAACATTTGATGAATTTTCACAAATTTTTGGCATGTCAGATGAGACCCTGGGAGATGCCTGCTAGTGGGGGACTTCAAGATGAATGCCCAGAATTTTTCAGATCATAATTCGAACACCGGACGCAGAAGAGGGAGTGCCCGGGAGGCCAAGGTCCAAAGGAAGTGTGAATGGGACTTCAAAGATGCCAAAGGTTATGACCTTTGGAGGCTCCCTTTAGGGGACCCCCACAAACTTTTTGTGAGAAGGGGGGGGGACGGGTTTTTTTCTCCGCTTGTTGAGGAAGAGGGCACCATATCCACGATTTGAGATCGGGGGTTGGAGAGCCTGAAAGCAACCCCCCCAACTGATCTTATGCATAATCTTCCTCTCGTCTTCACTCTCCATCACTCCAGTCCGCTCCTTGAATGGCTTCCTGGTTCAAGAGATCAGATTTCAGTCTTTCTCTCTCCTCCCTCTCTCTCTTGCAAGGGGTAGTTCCTGCGTGTGAAGAAGAATGAAGCTCGGTTGATGAATGCTCGTCTGCTGTGGTACCGGATTGCTTCCCAATCGAAGGTGGGCTGAAGATTACAATGTGGAGGTGGGCTGAGCATCAAATAGGCCCTGATTTGCAGACCCGCAAAAAGTTTCAAAACCCAAATAGTGAAGAATACATGGTAATGGCATTTTTACAAAGAAAATGGCTCTTTTTCTGCATTTGATGAGGTTAGCAATGTTCATATGGGCTGAAAATTGATGGACATGTTGTTTCCTGTTGGTTTTAGTCTTTTATAATAAAAAAATCAAAAAATATACACTTAAAGTGAGGGAAATAAATGGGAAAAAACCCAAAAAGGGTGGTTTTTAGAGTAAAAATGGGGTTTTTGGGCTTAAAATCGGATAAGCATGAAACAAAACACCAATAAAATCTACATGGTTGCTATTTAAGGACTCAAGAGACACAAGTCTGAAATAATTCTAGTTCTCTTATATTTTTATTGATAATAAATAGAAAAAAATGAGGAAAAATACTCTTTAAAAGGGAAAAAAATAGTAAACGGCCGAGGAAAATTATGGAAAATTCTGGATATGTATGTGAGTGTATAATGAGGATAAAGCATGAGGGTTTGCCTCAGGTTATCCCTATTTATATGTTTTTGTGAGTATTTACTGCTTATTTTATGCAAAATATACATAAAATTACCCTTTTACTTATCACCGCAAGTAAAACTCTAAACGGTAGGGAGAGAGGGGAGTTTTATGCGTACATCTCTTGCTGTATATGTAGGAGGTATGGGTTATAACTTGATGTATTTAGTTTAGGGCTGAGCGCCCTATCTTTCCCCTTGGATTGGACCGTGTGTTTGTATATCTACCTTCTTCCAAGGAGGGATCTATATGAGCAGATTTTCTTGATTTCTTTAGGCCAAGAGAGCCACTTGTTTTCAGGTTTTAATATCTATTTCCTTAGGCCAGGAGGGCCAGCTGCTTTTAAAGTTGGTAATGTCTGTTTTCTTTACACCAAGAGGGCCAACTTGTTTGCAGTGAAATGTGTTATTTCTTTATGCCAAGAGGGCCATTCGTCTGTTTGGTGCAGGTACAGTTAATGGTGTTTTGTTGTAGTGATTGCATCATACATGGTTAACGAAGTCACTGGAGGGAGCCTTTGTTGCGAAGGAGCTTCTTGTGGCCATTCCACGCGGTTTCGTTTCCTTTCCGAGTCTTTTTCCTTAAGCAATTAATGATATATGTACGTGTAAGGATTACTTTCTTTTGTTTGTTGGAGATCAGCACTCAAGGCATGAAGTCCCAGGTTTAGGCTCTGTTGTCTAGGGGAGGTCTGAGTAGTCATTGTCAGGCATTGTAATACCTGTTTTAGATGGGAGTTCTAGTGACCCTGTTCTGCTGACTTGTTAGGCGGCGGTTCTAGGAGTTCCTATTAGTTGTGAGGTAGTTAGAGAAGCCTACTAAAATAATGATGGAAAGAGAAAAAATCCTAAATATCTGATAGAAAATATAGGAATATACGGAGGTGTGTAAAAAGGGGTTCTAACCCTTATAAAAATAGAAATGGAAAGAAAGGAAGAGTCTTTGAGCAGTTGTTTATCACCTTGCAAAGGCCTAGTAGGTTCTTGGGGATGAATTAGACCCGAGGCCAATGCCTTGTCTTCCGAGGGGTGGCTTCTAGCTAGAAAAATAAGAATATAAGAAGGTTGGAGCAAAAATAAAAGTGAGCATTAGAAAATGATTAAGTGTCACCTTTTGCGCGGGCTTGGTAGGTTCTTGGGTACCAAGACAGGACCTAAGGCCGATGCCTTGTTCTCCTTGGGTCATTACGCTCAGTTCCCTTCTTTTTACAAGCCCGATTATGGATATTAAGAAGCTAGAGACCCAATGTGCTAAATGAAAATATTTGGTGATCAGGCTTTATGAGTCCTCACCTAGTAGGAGCTCCTAGTTGAGTTGTCCTTAGTTAGGTAGGTAGTTCAGACCACCATTGAGGATGATCTCTTTGATGGTTCTTTTTAGCTTGACCGTGTTGGAGCAGTTGGTTAGTGACTAGCTTTTGACTTTCCATCAGTTTATGCTAGACCTACTCCTTGTGGATTTCATGCCTTGGTTTTGACAAGCGGGTAGGGTGAGAGTTGTGTTGTGTTGTGTTGTGTATCTATTTTGTATCAGCTTTTGATCCTATTTGTGGTTGTGTTTATGTGCAGCTTTCTTTGTGGGATACGACGGGCTGAGTCGCCCTATCCCGTGGTTGCCAATGGACAGATGGTTTTTAATACCAAGAAGTGCTTAAAAATAGCCAAAATTTACGAATTTCAGGGGAAAAATAGACCGTCGAATGCGGCGGTGACAATCAGTACGATTTTAAGCGGCAATGCTCGAAAAAGGCTTAAAAGACCCACTTGATGACAGTTGGTGAATTTTGACAATTTTTTGGCATGTCAGATGAGACCCTGTGAGATGCCCGGCAGTGGGGGACTTCAAGAAGAAGACCCAGAATTTTTCGGATCGTAATTCGGTCATTAGACGAGGAAATGGGAGCGCCCGGGAGGCCAAGGCCAAATGTTAAGTGGAAATGGACTTAAAGGATGCCAAAGGGCATGACCCTTGGGGGCTCATTAAAGGGGGCCCAATCAAAAAAATATTATTTTTTAGGGAAGAAGAAGGCGGCTGATTTTTCATGCCAAGAAGAAGATGGCGCCATTATTCTTGGGCAAGAAATGGGATATGGGGGCTGCAAACAACCCCCCAACCCATTACATGCCTAAGATACCCTTGATCTTCGCCCTTTATTGCTCCAGTCCGCTCCTCAAATGGCTGCCCGGCTCAAGAGATCAGATTTCAGTCTTTCTCTCTCCTCCCTCTCTCTCCTGCAAGGGGCAGTTCCTATGTGTGAAGAAGAAGAATGAAGTGTGGTTGATGAATGCTCAGCGTGCATGGTACCGGATTGCTTCCCAATCAAAGGTGGGTTGAAGATTGCAATGTGGAGGTGGGCTGAGCATCAAGTGGGCCCTAATTTGTAGACCCGCAACAAGTTTCAAAACCTTAAATAATGAAAAATACACGTTAATGATATTTTTACAGAGGAAATGGTTTTTTTTTCACATTTGATGAGGTTAGCAATGTTCATATGGGCTAAAAATTGATGGACATGTTGTTTTCTATTGGTTTTAGTCTTTCATAATAAAAAAATCAGAAAATATGCACTTAAAGTGTGGAAAATAAATGGAAAAAACTCGAAAAGGATGGTTTTTAGAGTAAAAATGGAGTTTTTGGGCTTAAAATCGGAAAATCATGAAACAAAACACCAATAAAATCTACATGGTTGATGCTAATTTTATTCCATTTTTATTGATAATAAATAGGGAAAAATAAGGAAAAGTGAGGAAAAATACTCTTTAAAAGGGGAAAAAATAGGAAACGGACGAGGAAAATTATGGAAAATTATGGATGTGTCTGTGAGTGTATAATGAGGATAAAGCATGAGGTTTTACCTCAGGTTATCCCCATTTATATGTTTCTGTGAGTATTTACTGCTTATTTTGTGCAAAATACACATGAAATTACCCTTTTACCTATCACCGTAAGCAAAATTTTAAATAAATGATAGGGAGAGAGGGGAGTTTGAATGTTGAAATATGATATCAAATCTGATGTATTTGCTGCATTATTCATATAGGATGACGTTAAGTTGAATAAAGGGAAGTACAGCACGAGTGTAAGGCTCGATGTCTTCTCTCATCGTAGCAATTAGGCATTAGTGTATGGAAACATGAAAATAATGGATTTGCACACTGTACAAGGTTTTTTTTCAATTTTTTGAGCACTTAATCATATACACATTTGCATCAAGCATTGTTAAATGGTATCAATTACAAGCTCCTGGATGCATAGCACTTGGCTTCTTTAGGACTTGACCCACATAGAGAGAGAGTGAGCAACCCGGCTGTAGGTTTAGATGGTGGATTAAAAGGGGATGGATAAGTGAGGATAAGTGCACTCCTAGAAATTTAAATATATTAGCACTAAGAGGGGAGTTTGTTTCGAATGTGTCTATGTGTGGAAGCAATGCATCGAGGGGCCAATCCCCAAGATGTAGGAGAGCTGCGGTAGGGCCGCGGCAACCAGCCAGTGGGGTGCCCTTGTGTATGTAATACGTGGCATTTATTGCCGATATATGTATAATATCCCTTTGAGGAGACGGGAAAGGAAACATTCGTTGGACTACTACAGACTATAAACACGCAGTGATTAGTGTTTAGGATAGTGTATCCCTCGATAGACGCTCCTGGTCTACGAGGGCATGAGTCCGCCTAGTGCGTTAGCCAGTGCCGGCCCATTTTAGGTCCCATCAATCAAGAAATAACAACTCAAGTGGTTAAGGTAAACAGAAGCAATAATCCTCAATGAGTTTTAACATGAATTTACCCATTCCAATGCAATGAGAGTGAAGCAAAATGACTGTGAAGAATTGGATAGTAGACAATCATCAATCCTATTTCCCAATGCCTACTTGAGCTCTTTCATTCTCTCAAGAAATTGGTTATGGCTCAGCAAGATTTTGAGAGAATAAGAGTTCAAGAACCAAGTACCTTATGATGCTTGATGAAGATGGCAATCAAACAATGATTTAGCCCTTCTTGAGTGCTCCAAGATGCTCCATTATGCTCCAAATAACTCCATGGTTGCAATGCTCAGCCAAGAGAAGAATATTTGCTTGAAGAAGAAAATTTATTTAATTGGGATGGAAGGATTGAGCTCTCAATAGCTCATAGCTTGCATAGATGGGCATAGAAGGGAGATCTTCCATAAATGTACCCCATAATGCCTTGCAAGCATCAAAGGCTCTTCCAAACTTGTAAGCAAGCTCCAATAGTTGTGTAGACTCCACTTTCAAAGTCTCAAGACCAAAATTTGAAGGTACCTTGAAGAATCATGAGGTTCTTGGACTATGGATATGGCTGCCCCAAATACAAGGCTTCCATTCTCGCTTCCTCCTTCAAATCCGTGCTTCTTGATGCTCCAATCTTCAAATATACCTATACCCACAAGCTCCTAGGACCAAAAGAAGCAAAATCCCTTTAAGATTTGAAGAGCTTAGAGAGAAATTTCATGGCTATTCTGGCATGCACCTATCTAGGGTTTCAAAGATTCAAGGGAGTCCAAGAATGATGCAAGAAAGCTTCCAACTGATCACAACTTGGTGGAGAAGGTAGGAATGGCCATTTTTTATGAGCTGGAGTTGATGAGTGCTGTGATTTTTACTCAAATATGGCAGCATGAACTACACCATGAATTTTGGGCTGCCTCCTGTAGGCCCGGGCAAAGTGAAAATGACCAAATGGTTGCTTGAAATGAAGCTCAAGGTCCCTAGGAAGCTCTAGTAGAAGCCATTTGATAAATGGAGGTGGGAGAGAAAAGATCTGGGGTGGTTTTCCTCCATGGAAGCTTGACAAGAGCTTGAGAATGAAGGGAGAGAAGACTCTTCCTGAAAAGCAACCAAGACTATACCCTCTTCTACTCCATTTACCACTGCTTTTAGGAAAATACCTTCAAAATTGGCAAAAAATGACTCACAAGCTGTTAAATTTGGTCTTCTATCCTCCAAACTTGGTCCATGCTACCATTAGTGCTCCTGACCCTGCAGTCCTTGTGGTCCAGAGATCCTTGATAACTCCACTACTGCTCCATGTCGTGTCTCTACTTGTGTACATGTGGCTCTTAGATCTGTTTGACTAAAAAAGGATAACTGAATGGAATGTTGGCCAATTGCATCAATAACCTATTGCTCTGATACCAATTGTCATAAGGAGAGGACTCAGAGAGAGATGTTGAGATTCAGAAATCACACTCACTAAACAGCCTCTTTGTATGGAGCTTCAGGGACAAGGACATGCAGGCTAACCTATCCCATATGCACAGTGGTGCCTACTGCAGTTTCCTACTTTCTTATAAAGAATTGTACTTGCTTCCTTTTCTTAATGCAATGATAGTACTCTTTTCTTTTCAGTGAAGTGTCAATGTCATTGTCCACATACACAAGATTTTGTTTATGAGCCCAAGTCTCAATCTTGGAACCTAATTCACTTGTGTAACAAACAGTGTCTTTGTCTTCTCCATCATGAGTCCACACTTCTCCTTCCATCCACCATAACTCACTGCCATGCTCTAGATCCCGCATGTTTCTCAACATGGTATCAAAGCCCAGTCGGGCATGGCTCAGCTCGGCTTAGCTCTCCTCTGCTCTCTCTCAGCTCATGTTAATCTCTGGTCAGCTTAGTTCCATCCCATGACTTCATCTCCCAACTCTACCCTCACTGAAGCTTCCATGGCAGCCATAGCCAACAGCACCCTGTCAGATTGAGCTGCTTATATCTCACTCCACAGGTCAAATCTCTTGGAGCTTCCTTTTGGAAAAGTATTTCCCAACTCACAAAGCTTCCCTGTATCACATCAATCCATGACATTTGGCTATCTGAAGCTCAGCATTGTGAAAATTCCTAGTCACTGCCATAGTCTTCAACTGTGACCTGCAGGACATACCCTCCATGGAGCCTTCATATCTCTCTCTGTAGAGCATATCTTCATGAACTTTCTTCTAGACATATCTTCCTCTACTTAGGGCGCTCCCTCCTGGCACAACAATTGACCACATTGGTGATCTACAGCCCTGGCATTGTAGACATTCGACATCACTGCCCAAAACTGCGCCGTGCCTGTTCGTCCACTCTGCGCGCGCCATACAGGCCACGATCTTGACAAGGATAGGGCTTTTGAAGAGCTTGAAGTAAGCTTCATTTCCATAAAAAATTTTTTGGAAATGATCAACCATAGCTCCTGCAATCTGCAAAAAACCAGGCCCCTATTTGAAACCCTAAACTGTCAGCCATAGCCAAAATCTCTCAAGCTTCTTTTTTTCTCATTTTTCTCACTCCTGACACTAAACCAAGCTAAAGCCCACTCTAATCCATTGACCCAGCATCAAATCAAGGAGGGGAAGGACCTGAGAAGATTAAAGAACGACCGAACAAGAAGAATCAAGCTCAACATCAACACTGACATAGTGTGTTTTCACACTGTCATTAACTGTGTCTCTTGACACATTGCAATCTGCTCTTCTACTGATAAAATCTCAGAATTCTGGTGTTGATTTGCTGCTGATCTTGCAACCTCAACATGGGAAAAGACTCTCCAAATGCTCGATTCAAAGGAGTCGGGTTCCACACTTGGCAAACCCGCATCAAGCTCATCCTGATGAAGAAGGGTCTTTGGGCCATCACAAATGGTAAAGAGAAGAAACCCCGAGATGCGGACCTTGCAGTTACTTGGCAGAAGAATGATGACAAGGCACAAGCCATCATCAAACTGGAATTGGACGACAGCTACATCCATCATGTGGATGCCTGTGACACGTCCCATGACACTTGGGATAAATTGGATACCCTATTTGGTGCACAGTCAAAGTCGTCTAAGTATGGTCTATTAATTGAATTTTTCCGACTTGATATGAAGCCTCATACATCCCTAGCATCTTATCTGAACTACATGGAAAGCCTGCTTACTCAACTTGTAGGAATAAAGCTAAAAATGGATGAAGATATTTGTATTGGTGTCTTGTTAAAAAGTTTGCCTCCTGCCTATGATAATGTATCAACCACTCTAACCAATATGCCTGATCCTCAACTTGTTGATATTAAAGCCTCTCTGTTAGAAGAAGAAAAGAAACTTAAAAGCAAAGAAGAGCCCAGCACTTCAAAGGATGAACAAATGTTATATGTAAACAACAGATACAAAGGTAAAAAGAAACCGCTCTTCTGTGACTTCTGCAAAAGGACCGGACATACTGAGAAGTTATGTCATGCTAGGAAGAGGTCCCAAAAGGCCTATCTTGCAGCTGTGAAAGAAGAAGAAGACCATGGACCAAAAGATGAAGAAGAAGATGAAGATGAAGACCACCAGGATCGGAAGGACAAGACTCATCAGTCCTTCTACTCTCATTACTCTGATAGACTGTTTTAAAAGCCTCGTACTTCCTTGCCCTAATGCTTCCTGCCATAAGCTTTGTAAACTCCTCATGTAACTTGGCATTACAGTCCCTGTACACTTTGTGAGGGCCCTGTTATAGCCTCTGGATGTCCATCATGTTTTGGTGCCCACACTTAGCCTTTTCTACGACAGGCTCTGGTGTCTACCATGTTTGTGGTGTGCCCACACTTTGCAGGTGGTTCTCATTACAGCCTCTACACACTTTGTGCCTTTCTAGTTGTGATTGAGGAGGGGTGTTGAGATTCAGCAATCACACTCACTAAACAGCCTCTTTGTATGGAGCTTCAGGGACAAGGACATGCAAGCTAACCTATCCCATATGCATAGTGGTGCCTACTGCAGTTTCCTACTTTCCTATAAAGCATTGTACTTGCTTCCTTTTCTTAATGCAATGATAGTACTCTTTTGTTTTCAGTGAAGTGTCAATGTCATTGTCCACATACACAAGATTGTGTTTATGAGTCCAAGTCTCAATCTTGGAACCTAATTCACTTGTGTAACAAACAGTGTCTTTGTCTTCTCCATCATGAATCCACACTTCTCCTTCCATCCACCATAACTCACTGCCATGCTCTAGATCCCGCATGTTTCTCAACAAGAGAATACTGCAAAAGAGAGAGAAAAAGGGAAGCAGAAGAGAGAGAAAGAGAGTGACAAGGATGGAGAAAGACTAGAAGAAGAGAGAGAAAGATAGAAAAGGAAGGAAGGAAACCATGAAAGCTGGAGAGAGGGAGAGAAGATGAAGGAGACTTGTTATTATAATCTAATGGAAAAAATGTCAAGTCCCTTACATCTTATATACTCGCCAGTGTAGCATGTATTTTTCCTCCATTATTTTATTCACGTATTTCTCCCTATATTCCTCATCTCTTACTACAAAAAGAGAGGAGAAGAGATAAACAAAGACATGGAGCTATTAATTGTGTGTTCTTTCATTGTTTCATTATTCCATTAATCTTACTAAGTGTAACACGCCCTGTCTACGTCACACATGAATGAAGGAACTAGGTCACTAAATAACTATACTAACAAATTGTGGTTGAATTTGATTGACTTAGTTATTGCCACACAGGTGACTAATAATAGCTAGCTATAGGTGTACAAGATAAAGTCAATGTTGGCGAGCTTGATTCTCAACAATCAATGTGATGTATGCATTCATCATCTAAGCATGTTGCTATGTATTATAATGCTTTCTCATTGTTTTCTTTATCTTCTTCTCCCAAACTTGCTGTGCCTCTCCTAATTATAATTGCCTATAGGATTTTCTACATAAGAAGCTAATTTCCACAGTAAGATAGAATATTGAAAATAAAAGAAATACACTAAAATACCAAGAAAGGCATAGCCAAGGTAGCTAGGCTACAATGAATCATATTGCCACTTGATACAAAGGCTGATAATCAATCATGAGAGGTTGCAACATGATATCCTCCTCATGCTATGGAGGGGCATGAAATCCACCCCAATGCCATGGTGGCCAAAGAGTATGCACCTCAAGGTGGAAACCTTAAAACAATAAATGTTTAAAATTTGCAAAAGATGCCTGGCAAGTTACAACTTAGCCTTTTATATCTAGTCCTAGACCTAAGGCTAAATATTGGCTAAGGTATTATTTTACTTTATTACAAGCCATCCCTATGTAAAAGAGATTTATTTTCAAATTTGAAATTGGGACAGAGTACAATGAAGATGATAAGGATAGCTTGAAGCATAAGCCCCATTCTTCAAGGGCTTACTCTATTTCATTCGTCGTTAAACAAGAGAGAAAGGATCTATCTACCCTCCCATGTACTGCCATACTCCACAAGATTTCAGTTCCTTAGAATCTTCTCTCACTTGCCAAGAATATTTTCCGATTTGTAAATGATCAAACCATCTTCATCAAGGGGAGGTAGTTCTACAAGAACTTGAATTTCAGGACCAACATACTTCTTAAGTTGAGATACATGGAAGACATTATGGGTATGAGTAGTTGAAGCCAAACCAAGTTGATATGTAAGATCCCCAACTTGCTTGATTATTTTATATGGACCATAAAAGCAATGGGCAAGTTTATTATGCCCTACCTTAAGAGAAGTATAATGGGATTTTGGAACCTTCAAGAAAACCCATTCACCTTTGTCAAATTCCACATGCCTTCATTTCTCATCTTCATAGGATTTCATTATCTCTTGAGCTTTTCGAATATTGTCCTTGCATTGCTTCATAAGATCCTTTATCTTATCTAACTCTCACGAGCATGAGGATTCACATCATCATGAAACAACAAAAAAGGCACTTGGACTTTGTAACCACACAATGCTTTGAAAGGAGACATCCCAATACTCATGTGATGAGTATTTTTATAGCAAAACTCTACTTGGTGAAGCAAATGATCCCATACATTTGATGTACCAGCCACTTGCTTTGCAATGACAATATTCCATAGAAGAGAACAAAATCTTCCAAGATTTTCCCATAAATTTAGTGTCACGATCAAAGACAATCTTCATTGGTATCCCATGAAGTTTGAAAACACTTTCCATAAACTATTCAGCCACTTGCTTTGCTATACATTGAACCTTTGTTGGGGTGAAATTAGGACCAAACTCTAGGCTTTGGTCCAACATCCTGGGTGGTAATCTTGGATTCCAACAAGTTGAATCTTTCTTCTTCATATTTCTTCCTTCTTTCATGCATCTCCTTCAAAGTTCTTTTTCTCTTTCCCTCCTTCACATGCACACCGTAACACACATATAATTGTAATTAAAAATCAACCAACCATTTCACCCACTAAACAAACAGAATGCACCTAATTAATTTTTAATTAAAAATAACCAAATATTAATTTATAAAAGAAACCCTTCCATTGCACGAGCACATAACATCATAACCCACTTAATTTGGTAATTTAAAATCCATTCACAATGCACGTGCACACGCACTATACACACAAAGTTATTAAATAGCTGATTGTTAGACTACTGAGAGAAATGATCATGTGACTTTTATGCTAGTAACTTGAGGATAAAGGAGACATAAATATTCACCCCAATTTCGGAGGAGAATAGGGAAGGTTCACATGAAAAAATAGCAAAAATCACACACGAGAATACCCAAAAATACTTAATAACTAATAACAAACAAACCGTGCATCAAGATTAGATTTAAATTTTGGTAAACTTAGGATTCATTCACATGGAAACACATTAAAATAAAGGATAAAGACAAATGGACAAGAAACAGCCACCCACGGGGTGAAAATAGGATGTGTGGGTGGGGAAGGGACCCCATCAAGGAAAAATTAGGACATGGTATACTTGAATGATCAGATAGGGATGTTTCTAGAAGGGTATGCAGAATAGACATGTAGGGATGCATCCCCACACTTCAGACCTTAATAGTTTGGGTTGCACTTGACCACGATCCATACAAATACATCCCCACACTTAAAACATGATCGACTCTAGTAAACAAAAGAGGCAGAGCTAGCAACACTTGGCTTGATTTGCAAATGGTTGAGGTAAACCGTTATTAACACATGAAGGTTCATAGTCGATAGGAGGTACCACGACTCACCACGTCACACTCCAGCATGGTAGTAGCCTGGGGGGTTCACTATAGATGTTGTATGGTATCACGTGAGTGTAAGGGAGGGGGGTTTTTGGAAGGGGACACTTAAGCGTATATATTAGAGGTAGACCCCTCTTAATTTTCTATATTGAACTTAAATTTAAGGAGGGGATAGAGAGAAAAAAGAAGGGGGGGATGCATTTGATCACCTCTCTCCATAGATTGGTTTCCCCATGGCATACAAGAGACCTTGACAAGTAAGGTTTAAACCCTACACCCTCACATAGTAGGGTGCTGTATGAACCAATACTTGATCACGAGAATTTGAAGTTGCCTGACTGTTGCTGCTTTCTTTGTGGTTCCTCTTTTCTTCATCCAAACAGGATTAAATGTTACTTGCCAATGTAGGATCTGGAATGTTGGTGAGAGTGGTTACAAGAGTAGGAAACACTTTTTTACAGCTTTTAGGAGAATAGCAATAGCATCTTCTTCATGTATTGGAGCTTGTACAGAGGCAAGCTGTGCCATAAGTCCCTTCATATGAGAGATGAATTTTCCCAAATCTTCTCTTGATCAATACTCCAAGCTAAAGAATTCAATTTTAAGGAAGATTTTAGTATTTTTGCCAGTGGCTCCATAGAGCTTTTCAAGCTCATCCCATTTTTCTTTAGTAGTGTTTAGTTGATCAACATGATGAATCAGGGATTCATCTAAGTGTAACATTATGATTGCTTGAGCACGTTGGTCATCCTCTATATCAACTAGATTTGTAGAGTTTACAGCTCTACTGCCTTGAATGAGAGGCCAATACCCTCTCTCCATCATTTTGTATTCTATAAGTACTTGCCATGGGTGGAAATATTTGCCATCAAAATTTCGAACTTGAGGACAGACATCAGCATATGTTGTGGTCATTGGGAAGGTCTTACCACGTGTTAGGACAAGGGCAGTGTCTAGTCCCTTACAAACTTTCCACTGAATGCGGAAGCAAATCAGACAATTTGAAATCAAAGTTGCAATGAAGAGAAAGGCTGCAAATCATACAAATGTAATATTTCAAAGTATGACTGTGGTGGTCCTTTCTTATGTGAAAACTTCTTTCGAGGTTTAATAGTCTTTTTAGGTTTTAATGAAGTAAACCTAGACTGGACTTCAAGATCCTCCTTGTGTTATGGCTTAGTGGATGAAGCTTGTGTTGGACAAGGTTGGTCTATGATCTCAATGCTTGTTGCTGATGATTCCGAGGAGAGTACAATGGCACTCATGCTTTTGATTTCATTGACCAGTGTACTTGAAACAAAGTCACTCACAGTATGCAATACACTTCTAGTGTATGATGGTCTATGTGTTGATTGTACACATAACCTTACAACAATATACGAAGAGGAATAAAAAACTCACTAGATTTTAGTGAATGCCCAGCAAGCAAATGATTAGATGATTCATGATTAGTGTTTAGAAACACTATTGTCAAGCTTAGTGAAGTGCTTGAATGGAACCCGGTTGGAAGTCGGCTTCCCAATGCTTAGTGATGTCCATTGAGCATGCCCAAGATCTTTAGAATCTATAATAGGCTTCAGAGACTATGAAGCTCAGAGTGAAAAAATGACAAAATGTCAAGCTTAGAGCTTGTTGGCTACGGCTGCCACAAAATACACAGTTAGGGTTTGGCAGAGATCTCTCTCTGTGGGAGGAATTTCCAGGAACCCTTGTAGATTAGGATAGCCCACTAGGGGGGCTATCAAAGCCCCAAGTTAGCTGCTGGGATTGCATTGCCTGCTGCGTGTACAGCAGTACAGATTTTGCACTGTCAGAAATTGCGCCTGTTTTTGGGAATCACGCAATGCCGGGCTCAGACGTGGAAAATGTTGGGGGTAGACCTGACAAGGAGCTGCGCCCTAATGTGGGGAAGAGATCTCTAGAAGAAAGCACAAGCTGATATGGGATCCTTTGTCCTCCCCAAGTCCTCCAATGGAGGTAGGTTGCAGGCAGCTATGGAGGAAAGAAGGATAAGATGAAAGAGGTAAAGGCTCATGTGCACTTAGTGATAGGTGAGGCTAAGGGAAGCTGAGGAGATCAGAGATGGCTCTGATACCATGTTGAAAACCAGAGTTGCAGCATTGGAATGTGTGGACAAGAGGGAGAAGAGAGCTCAAAGTACAAGAACACAATCTTGCTTACTAAGTTGCTTAGAGTACAACTTGGGTACACTCTCCCACACATGATAGTTACCCATAGGCTATTTATATAGCCTTTTCCAAGCTAGGGTTAGGGTTTCCCCTACCCCTAGGGCTATTCACACTCAACTGTCCTTATACTCCCTTGCTTATAGTGGGTTCCTATGCCTATCTTCTAACAGTATGGCTGTATGAGAGGTAGCCATAGAAATAGGCTTCAAATTCTTGAAGTAATAAGTGGTCAGTGGGTCTTAGCGGTCAAGCAAGAGCTCCCACAATCCCGCCCCTCTTGTGTCGGCATACAGTGTGAGAAGAAAGGCCAAGGATCCTTATAGTGTCATGCACAGGAACAAATCGTGCTTGGTGCATTGAGAGGCCTAGCTCATACATGCAATGCTCCATTCACATGTCTCACCTCTCTATTGGATTTAAAGGGCAAGGACTGGTCACTCACCCCACTCTCTATCTCACGCTCATTTGATAAATACAGAATAAGGTAGTCCATACTCACATCCCCATTTGGTTAGGATGAAAACTCACATCACTCAAGGGTTGTCAACAATGATCGCTTTGTCTAGTTGATGATGTCAATGTATATCGGTTGATCAAGAGTCGTACCCAGGGAGGTATCCAAGAAGTCTGGTACTTGGATTGCATAGTGGAAATGTCATCTCTGTGAATAGAAGTTAGATGCACTCAAGAAGTTACAAGTTATAGTGCACCAAGGGAGGTGGCTTTGGAACTGCATCTTGGAAGATCAACTAATGATTCAAATATCCTAGACTAAGGGGTACAACATTTTCCACAACCAGCTTCCCCTCCAAGGGCATGTGCTACCTTCTCTTGGAAAAAGGCCTGTTATGACAAGGAATTGCTTCCATTTACCCCATAACACTTGTGATGATTTTATTTTCTTTTCTCTTTTTTCGTACTCCCAAGGGTGTTTTCACCTTTTCAAAGGATGACAGGGATCAAAGTCCTTTTCTCCCATGACTAATATATATTTATGTTTTTAAGGAACCTATGATTTAATGGACTAATTAAGTAAACTGATTGTATATGTTCCAATAAATATATTGTAGGTAATTAAAGAAACTAAAGATGATTCCAATGGCAAGTTTGCTTCAGTTTGAGTAATCTTGTAGGAAATGGGAACTCAAAATTATTGATGCTAGTTGGCTATTAGGAGACTCATTTGATTTTAGGAAACCAAGCCCGAAAACTTCTTGTAAGTCTCCAAAAAAGAGTAACAAAGCTTCACATCCACTGAAGGAAACTTCAAGGCCACAGAGAGATGAAGACTATCCTTTTGAACACAGTCAGCATCCAAAAGAAGAGAATAATCATGGACTAATAACAGTACATTCTGAATCAAAAGTAGGGGTGTGGAAGAAGATGCCATTTAGACCACACTGGATTACCCACACATATACAAAACTAGGAAAAGGAGGAAGTATTCCTAAAAACCCACACATACCACCACTGAGATAGATAACAAGGAAACAAAAACAACAACAAAAAATTGACTAGACTAGACCAGATCTCCCTATGCATTCCACATCCTTTAAAAAATTTGACATGACCTACGCACATATGCGATCGAAAGCTTTATGCTATGTATTTATACAAACACCCAAAAACTTCATAATCAAATACTCAAAAGAAAAGAAAATGCTACACATATTGTATCCTAAACACAATACAAAAATTAGGACTAAACCATAGACTTGGACCATCAAAATAAATATAGACGGACAAGACCTTTGTCTCTAACCAAGAAACCCCAATCCCCATAAGCATAAGGAGTATACCTATATTGCAGTGAAGTGGGTGGATGAAAACTACCCGACTTGTTTGTATTAGATGATCAATAAATTACATTTCATTATTAAATTACTCCATTAATGCATGGTGAGTCATATTCGTATCCCAACCTCTACTTAGATTGACTTGACTAGACTTGACTAGGGGTCTCTACAAATGCGATTCATTTTTTAAAAAATAGATGATTTATGGCGCAAAGTGCATGGATTCGTGACTTCGGGGGATTCATTATTATTTACAAATTAAATGTTTGTATAGTGAGTGTACATGTGCACTGTGAATGCATTTTAAATTACAAAATTAAGTCAATTGTGGTACTACGTGCTCGTGCAATGGCAAGGTTCCTTCTATAAACTAACGACCAATTCTTTTTAATTATAAGGTGCATTCTATTTATTTAGTGGATGCAATGGTCAATTGATTTTTAATTACAATTATATGTGTGTTTACGGCGCATGTCAAGGAGGGAAAAAGAAAAAAAAACTGGTGGTGTGTGGACACCCACAAGGTCTAATACACAAATTTCCACTTCCAAACAAGCCATCGTAGAACATAAAAATCCTCGTACGAAAATAATAGGTCAACTAAGTGGTTGTCGATCTCTTGTAAGGTACGAAAAACCAAATACTAATACCAAAATAAAAAGAACGGGAACAATGAAGGTTTTGTCACTTGGGTGATTATGTGTTGGGATTTTCTTGTTCGTGTATTTGTGGTTATGTGTTTTATTGGGGTTTTTTTCTTTTTTAAATTCCTTTTGTTAAATAAATAAATGCGATTAACCAAATGGAAACACAAATGTTGGGAATATGAAAAAGAATTTTGTAAGAATTTTTATGCATTTAAACAACTATTTGTTTTTTACCTTTTTTAAAATTTCACAAGTATTTTCTCATTTTTAAAGTTTTTTTTTCAAATAAATTATTTCCAATATGTTTTCTAATTTTTAAGTATTTTTGGTTGGGCATAATCATGATAACAATTTATTTGGATTTTTTTTCAAGATTTTATTGATTTTTTATGACATGTTCAAATTTTTTGAATTTGTTTTATATGTTTCTATTTTTTTTAGCAGCTTTTCAATTGATAGGAAATTATTTAATTTTTTAATAAAGTTTTGGATTTTTTAAATTATTTTTTATACTTTTTTATTTGATTTAAATTTTTAATAATTTTTAGATATTTTTAAATGTTCTTATGATTTTTTTCAAAATTTTAAAAATGTTGACACTATAGTGACTCTCTGGTGACCTTTCATAGTAGACATACCTCTTGGAAGGAGTATCCACAACCAAAGAGGGGTTATGGATTATTATTCTTGATTATTTCAATGTACTATTGAGAGGGTGTGAAAAGAGATAGTCAAATTTTCATGCAAAACAATGTATCTATGATGAGTGAGAGAGATTATGAGAGAGACTATGAAGATTATGAAACCTTTGAAGATGAATACTATGTGATGACTTCCATTCAAAGTGGAGCATTCCTTTGTGTTCTCTCATTCTTTTGATAAAGAATATAAAGAACATGTTGAAGTTTTGTTGTAATAAATTCGTGGGAGAATTGTTATATGAATATGTGTGAAGATTTGAGAAGATTGCTGTTGTTTTTCTTGTTGTGGTCACATAAAATATGAAAAACATACTTGTTGATGATACAATATAGATTTTCTTGCTATAGATTTCTCATTTTCTTAGTGTCTCTCTTGGGGCTCCATGTTTTTGGTATGCAAGAAAATATTGCCATCAATCGGCATTAGAAGGGGCTAAAAATGAAGGAAATGGCATTGTTAAGAGGAGAAGAATTCAATGGATGCTTGCAAAGTTCCTTTTACCACTCAAGAATTGGACATTCTCATTGCCAAAGCTAGTTTCTACAAGAAATTTATCTCACAATGGCGCAAACATATTACCATCTTGATGCAAGCTCTATGTGGTGAACTATTTCCTCTCCCTATTGAAGCAACAAAGATGTGCATCTTGGTGGCAAATTGTTTGGAAACAAACTAAAGCATTGAAACAGCGAGAATGACTATGCATGGGAGATTTAGCCTTCATTGAAGAGTTTCTAGACATCATCAAGTGGGAGATTGTGAAGAAGCTTTAGGAGTCATAGTTAGTTAAAGTTCACAAGAACCGAGAGGAAAAGAGTTGGAATTTGTTCGTAGATACTCAATAGCAAGATATGTGGGATGCTTGGTGTATTGACAATCTCCAATTAGCAACCCACTGGAAGTTAGTAGATAGAGTGTTCTTCACAACATACACTATTGAAACCATCAGAAGCTGGCATTACTATGATAATGGTACCACAATGATGCTCAAAAGAATGAGTTTCGATATCTTCAAAACAAATATCTTTCCTTCTATGGTGGAATGAAAGCTGAATTTAGAGATGTTGAAAAGAAGGAAGTAGAAGAAATGTTAGCAAGAGAGTCCTCTAGAGACTGAAGCCCCTCTGATTTTGCCCCCGTTGAGTACAGACAAACTAGGTGGAGCTAACTCCTTAATGAATGATGCGATCAAGAGGCAAGCACTAGAATGAGTCTAGAGATACGTAAAAAGAGAAAATGAAAAAATCAAAGCTAAAAGCAAGCTAGCAGCAAAGCCGCCTTTGATGCCCTTGTGACACTCTTTACAGAAGTCCCCATGGCGACTCAAGGTCCCCTTCCTAGCTAGATCCATCCTGGAAATATTGATGATAAGCCAGTGAATGTAGTCATGTTGCCCATCTTTAAGGGAGAGTATAATGAAGACCATGATCTTCATGTAGCTGAGTTCATGGTAGCATGAGTAGCCACCAACAATGCCAAAAACTGCAAGCATTGGTTGGCGATATTCGCCACCACTTTCAAAGGCACACCATTTCAGTGGTATGAGAGACAAGCCACATGAACTTTTGGCACATGGGACGTTGGCCTTCCTCATCATTAAATTCAGGTGTGAAGATTTTAAAGAACACATGCCATAGGAGTTCATGAAAAAATCCTCTGGTGAAGGGGTGGAAGCATATGTCTCTAGAATGGAATCCATATTGAAGAGATGGACCAACCATCACTTGGATGAAGGCTTCCAGAAGGGAGTTTTTCTTAGAGACCTACAACTAGAAGTTCCTAAGTTTGTGGAAAGCCCACAATTCTAAAAGAAAATGTTCCCTCTGCCAAAACGATGAAGTTCAACCTTCCCGAGGAGAAACAGAATAGTACAAAATAGAATGATACAGTACAGAGCCGTTCAGTAGTATGGAAGGATACATAGACATGACCAGAGGTCCAAGAGATGGAAGATGCCAAAGTGCCTCCAAAAGTAGAAGAAGTGCAAATGTTGCCGCTTCTAGAGGAAATAGGGAAGATAATTGTGGGGGTTACCCCATTTCCTAGCTGATTAGAGAAGCCAGTGGATCTTATTAAAGAATATGACTTGGTCAAAGACCTAGACACTTTTAAACCAAACCTGAAATTCTCACAATTGCTGATATTGTCTCCCAATTTTTGAAAGAAATTCAAAAGCATACTAACCAAAAGAAGAGGCCTAAGGATTACTCCCTCGATATCAACTAAGTCTAACAAATCCCTAAAGTCTATGAAAGATGTGGATGTGGCTAACGCCTTCTTGGATGGTGGTATCCCAAAGATCGGTGTGTGGATTGAAGGAAGCTTTATCATAGATGCATTGATTGATGGAGCTTCATCAGTGAACATAATGACGGGATGTGACAATGAAGGATCTATGCTTGTAAGGAATGCAGCCTACATAGTGGCTTATCAGATTGCCAGATCAAAGCAAAAATAAGCCTTTGGGAATTCTCCTATATGTGAAGATAACCCTCGCAGGAAGAGACTACTAAATGACCTACCTGGTGATAAAAGCAAATTTCTTACGGGACCTCATATCCTCTTTTGTTGGGAAAACCATGGCTTTTTGAGGCAAGGGCATGGACACATTGGTTTAAAGGAACCCTCACCCTAGGTAGGGGATCCAACAAAATGGTGCTAAAGTTATATGTCTCGCAAAAAGGTAGTGGATCCACTTCTATTGGAGTCATCGCCGACCCCTCCAACAATATTACCAATGGCACATCAAGAGATAAAGAAGCTGTCAAACATATCTTTCCTAAGAAAACAGAGATGCAGTCCTTGACAGTGGACACTATAAGCCAACTCTCTAAAGAAGCATGGTCTTTGTTAATTGTTGAATACCTCTTGCCTGAACCCAAATTGACTTCTCAAGTCACCTCTGATAGTGAGATAGAGGCATGGATGTATTGTTCTCCCTGTTACATGGTCGTAACAAAGATAGATTCAGAAGCAGGGTTAGAGCTAGAGACAGAGATAGAAATAGAGAAAGACACAGAAGTAGAGGTAGAGAATATGTTCTTCTCTTATAGAGCTCTTACAGAGGCAGAAATAGAATCTGAGGAGGATGAAAATGATATTGTAGACAAAGACTATGAAAGCAAGTTGGAAGAATCTATCCTACTCGTAGAAGGCACATATGAGGAAGAAGTTTCAAAGGTTACAGAAGCCGAAGATCCCATGCTATTAGATAGAATGACTCTTGTACCCTTTGGACTAGCTAATGAGTTGTAGCATATGCAAAATATCCATAAGAAATAGATTAAGAAGAATAAGCCTTCCTTCAGCAGTGGCTATTGTCACCCGCAGTTAACCTTATCAAGAGAGGATGATGATGATATACCTTTCCAACAACCATCAGTCTAGTAGCCCGAGCAGAATTCCGAAGGTTCTTATTGTGTGAATTCCTAGAGGCAACCTCAGAAGATGATTCCCCAAGCCAGGAAGTAACTAATTCCCAAACCAAATCCAAAACAGCCCTAATATCCTTTCAACATCCAAAGGAGCAAGCTCAACCCTCATTGAAAGAGGATGTCAGTTCTAATGGAGCATCAGAAGAGGAGACCACTCCCTTGAAGGAGTCAGATCTATACCTAGAAGTAGTCTGTGGGACCTTCATCCACAAAGTGCAAGGGAAAAAGAAATTAATATTCATGGATGTTGATGGTACTGAATGTCACTTGAAGGTGGGTATCAGTCTTCCAAAAGAAGATCTGTTGGTCATGCATGACCTATGGAAGGAGAACTTGGATATATTTGCATAATCGTACAAGATCTCAAGGGGATTGATCCCATGGTATGTCAATACCACATCAACCTAGAGCCTGATGCTGAGCCTATTAGGTAAAGATAGAGGCGTATGAATCCAAATTACTCTGCTCTAGTGAAAGCCAAATTGCTGAAGCTCCTAGAAGCTGAGTTTATCTATCCAATTGTGGCCAATAAATATTGGGTTTCGCCCATCATGGTAGTACCCAAGAATAATGGAAAGCTGCAAATATGTGTGGACTTCCAAATATTGAATTCCATGACCAAGAAGGATCATTTTCCTATTCTTTTCACAGATCAATTGTTGGACACAATGGCTAGCCATGAGCTCTATTCCCTCTTGGATGGATTCCATGGATACAATCAATTCTAGATTGCAAAAGAAGATCAATCCAAAACAACTTTCACAAAAGAATGGGGAACCTATGCTTACAGAGTGATGTTGTTTGGGCTCCATAATGCTCTTGCTACGTTTCAAGGAGTGATGATGGATGCATTCCAAAATCATTTGCATGATTTCATTGAGGTGTATCTAGATAACTTTTGTGTCTATAGCCTTATCCGTGAGCATTGGGGATACATGGAGTAGTACTTTTCTTATTAGTCAGCATTTTGTAAGATGAATACAAGGTAACAAGTAGTATGGATCCTCTGACTCCCAATCATTGGGTTGCCCTCCCCTATTAAATCTTGTCGTTGTCACCTATAGATCATAAGGTTTTGGGAAAGGAGGAAAAGGGAGGCCAGGGTGGACAAGTCTAAAAAATACTTAAATATACCAAAACCACCTATTAGAGTAGCAAATACTCCCATATGTCCTCCTAATAAGAGAAAGTTATAAAAAAACTAAATAAATAGAACTTTTGGTTTATAATAAAGTGATTATAATTATTATACAATTCATCCCATTTGCATATCTATTATCTCAAATAGCACAAGAGCTCCTACAGTAACTGCTATGGCTAAGTGGCCTTGTTTACATTTCCATTACCTTGAATAATACGATAGCTTTATAGTGTAACATTGCTAAGCTGTATAGAAATTAATATTCTTGTGTCTTATGTAAACTATAGCATTGCAATTAATTAACTAGGCAACCCATGCATAGTTATTGGCGTATGAAAGTTTTTGCTTTGTCATAGTATGGATCATAAATATTAAATTACAAAACTAAAGTATTCTTTGGCTCTATCACGAGTATGGGATTTCTCTCAACCCTAACAAATTCATCTTCAGAGTCTCTTTAGGAGTTCTTTTGGGCCATATTGTCTCTACACAAGGGATAGCAACAAATCCTACCAAGATTGAGAAGATTGCAACCTTGATAGCACTAACCAACCTCAATAGTTGAGGGGATTCCTCAACCATATGGGATATTACAAACGATTCATTACACACTTTGTAGCAAAGGCAACCCCCTTACATAAGCTCTTGTTGAAAGGTGCAAAGTTTACATGGAATACTAATTGTGACGAAGCTTTCAACACCCTAAAATGGTGTCTGATTAAAGCACCCATCTTGTAGCCTCCTGATTGGACGAAGGAGTTCCATGTGCACACTAATGTGTTAGTCAAAGGCTTAGGAGTGATCTTATGCCAAAAGGGTCCTTGAAGTTAGATCAACCCATTTATTATGCAAATTGAAAGTGACTGACAGAGAATGAAACTATACAGTGACAAAGCTTGAATGCTTGGCAATGGTGTTTGCCCTCCTGGAGAAGCTTCAACACTACCTACTGTCGACAGACTTCAAATTCTATGTGGACCATGAGGCCATATCCTTCTTAATAGAAAAAAGAGATGTGAATGGAAGAATGATGAGATGGCTTCTTTTGTTCGTGGTTACCAAACCTAGTCACTCCCATGTTCTGGCCAATCATTTGTCGCAAATCCCTTAGAGTGATGAAGAGGAGCAGGATGACTTGGACCTTCCTGATGCTTCCCTTTTTCTAGTCAAAACTATAACCCCATGGTATGAAGACATTGCCAATCTCTTGGCTACTCAATAGTATCCTCCTGGTATCTCTAGTCATGAAAAAAAGCTTCAGTTGCAATCAGCTCCTTATACCCTATTAGGCGGCACTCTGTACGAGAAAGGAAAGGATGAAGTATTAAAAAGATATATTGCAAGATATGAGATTGAAATAGTGTTGAAAGCATGCCATGATGAGCCATGGAGGATACCTTGCAGGAGAAGTGATAGTAGAAAAGGCCTTACTCGCATGATATTAGTGTCTGACCCTCCACAAGGATGCCCATGACTACTATAAACGTTTTGATGCTTGTCAACAGTTGAAAAAGCCTACCAAATCTAGCACTATGCCACTACAACCCATCCTTTCCCTAAAGCCATTCGAGAAGTGGGAAATTGACTTTGTTGGTCCCATTGATCCTCCCACTGGAAGGAAGTGGAACATATACATTTTGGTCTCTAAAGACTATGTTACAAAGTGGTGTGAAGCCAAAGTTCTGAAGCGGGACGATGCCAACAATGTGGCCATGTTCCTATAACGAGAACATCATAACCCACTTTGGAAATCCCCTAGAGCTAGTTATAAATGATAGAGGTACTCACATCCTCAAAAAGATTATGGAAGAAACTGAGTTGTACAATATCTGCCACCATCACAATTTCACACCTTACTACCCCAAATCTAATGGCCAAGTCAAAGTTACTGCTCGCATCCTGTGCTCGATCATCCTTACAAGGATGATTTCTACATATCACTGTGATTGGGATGATTGAATTATAGAGGCCCTGTGGGCATGCATAACCTCCTATAAGGTTGCTATAGAACAAACCCCTTTCCAAATAGTGTATGGTACAGAGGCCATCTTCCCTATTGAACTGGAGTTTTCCTCTCTGCACATTGCTATATCAAAGAGTGCTTAAGAGATAATGAGTCCCTACAATGCCACCTCTTGCATTTGGAATGTCTGGATGAGACTCGCAGGATGGCCCAACAGTGTATGAAGCCATGCAAGCTCAACAAAAGGCCTATCGTGATAACTTTATCAAAAGCAAAATGAGTTTAAGAAAGTTAACTTAGTCCTGGTCTATGATTCACATTTTGGCAAGTTTCCAGGCAAGATTCAACAGCAATGGATGGGTCCTTATAAGATACTTTGCTATCAATCCTAAAAGCACTATCCAAGTGCAAAAAGTTGATGCTTTTGATGATCCCTTCCTAATTAATGGCTATCATCTCAAGAAGTATTACCCTCCCTGGGGATCTTGACATTCACCATTGATAGTCCCTTCATCCCTTGTGCCTCGATCATCGGTAAAGTTTGCCTATTGCTCTTAATAGCCCTCTTGATTATCCTAATGAGGTGGGCTTGTTCTTCTAGCCCCTCATAGCCACCTCCCACCCCTACTTTGCTCCCTTTCCACCTAATCCAGTAGTAGCAGAGGTGGTGCAAATGGTTCTGATACATGGTACTCTTTCCATTCTCCTCTTTGAAAAGAAGAAAAAAATGAAAAAGAAGTGTATATATATATATATATATATATAAGTTGTGGGAGAAAAGGATCCATGTCATGCTGACCTTTGTTCAAGAAAAGGTGGAAATGCCCTCAAGAGTAGGGAAAAAGAGAATAGAAAAAAAACCATCACAAGTCTTATGGGAGAAAAGGAAGCAATGCCCTATTATAACATGCCTCATTCCAAGAAAAGGTTGCACACACCCTTAGACATGAAGCTAGCCATGGAAAAGATAGCAACACCCCACAGTCTAGGATAGTTGAATCATTAGTCAATCTTCCAAGATGCAGTTCCAAAGCCACCTCCCTTGGTGCGCTATATCTTGCAACTTTCTGAGTGCATCTAACTCCTACCACACAGATAACATTTCTACTATGCAATCCAAGTACCAAACTTGTTGGATGCGTCCCTAAGTATGCCTCTTCATGAACCGATATACGTTGACATCATCAACCAAACGAAGCAATCGTCATCGACAATCCTTGAGTGATGTGAGCTTTCATCCTAACTGGATAGGCATGTGAGTATGGGCTGCCCTCTATATTTATCAAATGAGCATGAGACAAAGGGTGGGGTGAGTGACTAGTCCTTGCCCTTTAAATCCAATAGAGAGGTGAGATATGTGAATGGAGTGTTGCACGCACGGGCTGGGCCTCTCAATGCACCAAGCACAATTTGCTCCTCTAGAGGGCACTATAAGGCTCCTTGGCCTTCTTCTCGCATCGTATGGTAGCATAGGGCAGGATGCACTGTTGCACCATCAATTGCACACAAGACATACAACTTTTGCACAAGTGGCAATAAGGATTCAATCAATGGGTGTGAGGAAATCAGTTACCCTCCTGTATCTATAAACAAAGCATGAGACAAAGGGGAAAGCTGAGTACGATTGATTTTCCTTTCATCAACTAAGAGGTGAGGATTGAGGGATGTTACGACAATTGAAGTTAAGTACATTTTTGCTTCCCTATGCACACAAGGGACAATCCTCCTCCATCATCACTACATGTCTCACTCTATTTGGTGCACTATACGATAGGGCTCCCTAGCCTTCTTTCTTGCACTTATGCCAGATGGGTTGGGACGCACTGTTGCACCATCAACTATGCACATTGGCATCCTCCCTTTGAACCATCCTTCTTGTTGATTTCTAAACTAGGTATGAGATATGGATTTCCATTATTATCCCTTGATTGACATCAATCATGGGATGAGCGACTGATCTATCATTCCAACATAAGTGTCTATCAAGATTAAATGTTGTATTTTTTGTCATCAACACCTGAATCAGAGCTTCCTCGACAATGCTACCTCCCTAGGTGCTGATGCATGGTCCTGACTATGACCCTTCATGTGTCAACGATGGTTCACCTCGACCATTTGCAAATCGGGCCAAGTGTTGTTAATCTTACCCCTTTTCTTTACACATATATGTCATGTTTTAAGTGGGGACATATGAATATGGGTTGTGGTCAAGTGTTAGACCCCTGTTGATTAGTCAATTCGATCTCTTAAGCTCTTAAGTGTGGTAACATGTCCCTACACGTCTATTCTGCATACCCTCAAGGAAACATCCCTATCTAATATGTCCTAAATATCATGTTTTGATTTTTTCCCTATTGGGTTCCCTTGCCCATCCACCAGTCCTATTTTCACCCCTTCCCTGTGGCCATTCCTTGTTCATTTATCTTTATCCTTTGTTTTGACATGTTTTCATGTGAATACACACTACATTCATTGAAATTGAAATCTGATCTTATAATACCCTTTGAATTGGCCACTTTTTCTTTTTATGAACCTTAGTTCCGAGCCACAGTTCATGAGCTATTAATTTTTAAAGAATTTTTTTTGTAAACTTGACGTGTTTCCATGAGAATGCACATTTTTCGCTTCAAAACATCAATTTAATGCGATAACCTAACCTACACCTTCCCCTTTACATTTTTTCTTTTTACTACTCATCATTCCAATGCACGGTTTGTCCGTTATTAGTTTTTCCATTTTCGTGTGTTCTCGTGTGTGATTTTTGTTCTTTCTCAATGTGAACTTACCCTTATATCCTCAGAATTCAACTCTAATTTGATAGCCTTGTCTAACTTGCTCCCTTGCATAATTTTTATTTTTTCTCCATCTTGTTTCGGCCCATCGATTTTGTGTTATTAAATTTTTTTGTGTTCTCGTGCTTGCTCTTATTGTTTTTTCCTTGTGAACATGCCTTTCTTGCACTGGAATTGCATTGTGATCTAAGAGCCTTGTCTCCACCATTCCTTGGATATTTTTCCTTTTTTTTCCCCATATTCCAACTTGCAGATTGTTGGGAATTAATTTTTGTTTAAAATTTTGGGTGCATTTTTATCATTTTTTCCATGCGAACCCTCCATTTACCATCAAAACCCTATTCCACACTAGATAGTCCTATTCCACTTGTTCCTCCATACATTTTTCCTTCTTATTGCATTCCATTTTGACTTTGCAATTTTTTGTTATTAATTTCCAATTCTATTTTTGGGTTTTATTTTACCAAATTTTCCATATGAATGGATCCTATTCTCGTCAAATTTGCATGTTGACGTGATAGGCATGTCCCACTCTTTATTAAGAATGATTTTTCTTCTTTCCACATTTCGTTTCAACTAACAGATTTTGTGAAATTAATTTTCGTGTGAGTTTCCATGATCGATTTTTTATATTTTTCCATGTGAATCCCCCTCTTTATTGCCAAATGCACCGCACACGTTGTCCATGCCATTCCCTTGCCATCCTTCCCACTTTTTCTTTTTACGGCATCTTCATCCAATTCTTGGATCTTTCAAATTTAATTTTTCCATTTAATTTTGAATTTTCATCCCCCGCATGTTGCATAAACAGCCCGTTTTGCCTCGATACGAGTTTTTGGCCTTCAGTACATGGCGTTTCGTTGCCCAAATTCTCACCCATCCCTAATTGTTCTCGATGCAAATTTGTTTGGGCTGTCTCTTTCCCAAAATAATAAGCCTTTCCTAAAAAGATAAAGTCAACAAACCACCAAGATTGGATACTTTGCAAATGAAGATGCAATCCACAAGAACTTATTCTTTCTTAGAGTGCAATCATCAAGGTGATAGATGCCACTCTCCCTAGTACTTAGGTCACATGTTAAAGTAACATATCTCTAGCCTTTTTTTACATCAACAAGCTTTTTTCCTAAATGATTCACCATTTCATCATGCACAATCCATACATAACTATCTTTGTTCTAACCCCATGAATGACCTTTACTTTCAATGATTGATCATTCCTTCAGGCAATAGTCATGTGCAATTTAATACCATCAGGACTCAAACTAAACATAAGGATCGTTTCAAAATAAAACAACTTGATTCCTTCCCCTCTTATGATTAAGAACATGAACAAGTGTCTTTCTTTTCCATTTAATCATGTTTAGGATTTTACAATTATCAAGAATAGGAGTAGGAGCGTAGTATGTAGTACCTAGGGGTCCTTTGTGAGTTATGGGTTGGATACTGATTTGCCTAATGGAGTAGCTAAGTTTGGCACATCATCATGATGTCCTTGATCTTCCCACCTCATTAGTGCTTCTACAAGATTCCAAAACTTATAAGTACGACTTGCCCTTCCAATCTTTCTTGGGAGCTCTCCTCTCTTTACACTTTCTCTCTACCTCTCTCTATCTCTATCTCTACCTCTCTCTCTCTTTCTCTACCTCTATCTCTCTCTCCCTCTTTTGATCCTTACCTCTACCTCTTTCTCTTTCTATCTCTCTTTCTTTATCTATCT
The DNA here is from genome assembly GCF_053477565.2 of Lygodium microphyllum. Classification (NCBI taxonomy): domain Eukaryota; kingdom Viridiplantae; phylum Streptophyta; class Polypodiopsida; order Schizaeales; family Lygodiaceae; genus Lygodium; species Lygodium microphyllum. Next base: position 18,552,659 of record NC_141158.1, on the reverse strand, counting down.
CAATCTGTCTCCCTCCCTCCCTCTCTCTCTCTCTCTCTCTCTCTCTCTCTCTCTCTCTCTCTCTCTCTCTATATATATATATATATATATATGTATGTATGTATGTATGTATGTATGTATGTATGTATGTATGTATGTATGTATGTATGTATGTATGTATGGAAGCATCATCCTAGCCCAAAAACAATGATAATGCCTTATGACATAATAAGACTTATATAGCCTTAAAGAGATAGACTTGTGTATCAGTTTGCATGGTAGGGGAGGAGTCTTAATATACTACCGTTGTGAGCTAGAGTGTTGTTGTAAATGAGGATGAAGGTAAGAGGTGGCATTTGAGTCATCTTAATTGAGGGTGGATGGGGGTGGAACGAGATGAGGTGATAGCAAGATGAGGGCACGATAACTTGAGTCCAATGAAGGTAAGGTAATGGTAAGACTTTTTATAAAAAACTTTACAGTTTTAAAGTTTTTACTTTATTAAACCCATCCTCTCCCCACTCCCCTTTACACACTTGAGGAGGGATGGGGATTTGAAACATTATATTATATTCCCCTTAGAGAAATTGAGATGTCCTCATCTCAAAGGGAACTAGGGATATTGTTTTCTAGGGAAATTTATGTCATAGAATCTATGGGTTACGACCTACCATGTTTCCATTGCACTACTCTGATTGTACATAAGTGCTCAAACTTCAAGATAACTCAATGAAATCAAAGACAAAGTTATTGCAATGTATTATACCAAAGACACTCATTTTCTTAGTCCTTTGAGTCATCATAGTCTTCTTTGGTATTTTCTCTATGAGAAAGTTATTGTCAAGAAGTTGCTCTCCATTTGGCTTATCAAAGCCTTGGATTATGTGAGAGTGTCTTGCAAATTAGTTTCCCTTAGGAACTATAGGAAAATGCCCAACAATTGATTTAATCAATGGTAGAATTTGGCCACATGTTGGAAATTGATGGCACATACTTTTGAAGTCTCATGAACTAAGAGTAACAAGTCTCTAGGCTTAATCCTAGTTGGTGCAAGGATAAGAACTCATTCATCTTGATGGTATGATAGGAAGGTGGACAATGTCTTTGTCTTACAGCCTTATTGATATCTTCCTAGCTTACAAGGGTTTTAATGTTAGCATTGTCTCGGTACCTGTGCTTCCACCATGAGCATGCCTCACCTATTAGCTTCATCTTGGAAATCATATCCTATTAGGTATGCTTATTCCTACTACATCAAAATAATCTTCAAGGATTTTGATCTAGAATTCAACATCAATCTCAACATTGGATCCTTTTCCTATGAACTCAAGTGGCTTGATTTGCTTTAAGTGGAATTTCTTTTCTTGGAGATTAGTTTTTGTAGAAGGTACCTGTTGGCAATCAAGATCACAATATTTAGAATATCCTTTTAGGATTTCTTTAGCTCTCTTTTCCTTGAATTCTTTCCAAGGAGTTTGAAATAGTTTTGCTTCAAAATATCTCTTGATGGATCAACAAAATTTGTGTCACTAAAGACTCTTTAGTTGGGCATGCCACACATGCTATCAAAGCATAAAGAAAAGTAGACATGTTTGAAATATATATATATTAAAAAATTGATAATCTAATCTAGACTTTTGGAGATTTTCTCACTGCTAATGTGGAATAAACCTTTGATCAAATGATCAAAGTTGGAAAATCCTTTTAGTATTTTGAGCTATGTATATATCAGCAATGCATTCTTCTAACTTCAATTTGAGAAGAGAAGTTTCGCATATCTTGGTTTGGCTATACAATCCTTCACTATTGTATCAAGAGAGATGATGGGTTTGGAATGGGTAATTTTGCCACATTGATGCCCAGCTTGTAAAGCTTCTATATTCTATTAGTCTAGAAGAAATCGACCTTATTCACAAATGGCCAATAGATCCATTTGGACTGCTACATTTACAAAGAGGTGATGAAGTTGATCCTAGATGATAGAGTGGCCATGCAAGGCCACTCTACTTACTGTGTTTATCACATGGAAGGTCCCTGTGACCTTTCCTTATAGTACAGTCTCATGGATATCCATAGAAAACCACTATCTTTTTATAATATCAATGTATATAAGTATTAACCCTAGATCGTTGTAAAAGAAATGTAATGCCTTAGGCTATGGAAACATAAACATAGAAAGGGTCTACTTTCCTATAGGCCATATAGAAAAGATTCCTCCTACATAATATAATAGACTTGGTTAATGTTATTGTGGCCACTGATAATAAAAAGAATCTCTATTTATATTTTCAAAAATTGTGCACTCATTATATGAAGCTCATATTTTTAAGCACAAATTTGTGGGAATCTTGTACCGTGAACATTAAGTGAGAGATGAAAATTTAGCATATTGTGCACAAATTTGATCATGTAAATTTTTGTGAATCCCAAGGAACCACATCTACTATTAGTCTTATAGAAGTGCAAGAGAAGAAGTTCCTTCTCAAATAGATCAAATCACCTAAGTTTGATGGCAAGGGAAAGGATGTGAATTTGAGGCAAAAATATGGATCGAGTCATTGGAAGATTAGTTCATTGCCAAGAGAACTACCCCTTCCAACCAAGATAAGATCGCCAAATTAAAGCTGATAGAAGAATCTCACCTACCATCAACTAGGATAGGTTGAAGGAATTTGTGTGCAAGAGATACCTTTCGCCAGCTTACCAGACCATAAAGATGAATGAATTGTTCACATTTCCTTAGTTATTATGCCTAAGCTTAGAAGCTTATTACTCAAAATTCATGTTGTTTCTAAAGTATACACTACCCATGGACATTTTCCAATAGGTATCAAAGTATTACCATGGATTGAACTCTCCATTGGATACATGTCTTGAGGCAATGTTTCCTTCTGGCCTTCAAGATGCATTGGAAATAGGATCTCTTGCTTGCATTGACTATCATACGCTAAACTAGGCGATAGTCAAGAACACGTATCTAATTCCAAGGATTGATTGGCTCCTCAACCAACTTCAAGGTGTGAAAGTCTTCTCCGAGATTGATCTTATCAAATAAGGATCAAGGAGGAAGACATTCCCAAAACTACTTTCAACACAAAAAATGGTCATTAATTACCAATTTATTGTAATACCTTTTGGATTGATAATGCCCCTACAAGTTTCAATAGATTAATGCAAGATATCTTTCAGCCCTATCTTGTTGATTTTGTCCTCATATTCTTTGACAACATTTTGACATACTCAAAGAAAGACAAAAATCATGAACCACAACTCCACACTGTTCTTGAAACAATGAGTACACCTAAACTCTAGGCCTAGAGGAATAAATGTGCATTCTTCAAAAGGTAGATTGAGTATCTTAGATTCATAGTATTCGAGGAAGAAATTGTGCTGGATACTGCCAAGGTCAAAGATGTTCAAGAATGGGTACCACCAACAACAGTTAAACAAGTGTAAAGATTTTTCAAATTAATTGGGTAGTATAGCATTTTTATCAATGATTTTTCCTTGATTGCTACACCTCTCATTGATTTTCTCAAGAAACAAGTTGCAATTATGTGGACTCCCATTGAGAAAGCTAGCTTTGAGAAACTCAAGCATAGCTTAATGATAGCACCTATCATGAAGCTATCTGACCTAGTCCAAGAGTTTGAAGTTATAATAGATGCAAACTCTCTTGCATTGAGATGTATACTTATGCAAGAAGGTCATATAGTGACTTACTCTTCAAGGAAATTGAAGACTCATGAGAAGAATTATGCTATGCATGATCTAGAACTACTAGCAATAGTTCATGCTCTCAAGCTATGGAGAGATTATTTACTTGGAAATAATTTTTCTCAAGTCACTGACCATAAGATCTCAAGTGGATCTTTATATAGTCAGATCTAAATACAAGGAAATGTCAATGGATTGAGGTTGCAAGAATGTGATTTTGAAATTAAATATAGGCCAGACAAAGAGAATACAATAGTAGATGCCCTAAGCCATTAAGTATTTATCAATGCTCTCATCTTAGAGAAACTCTCTAAAGCACAATCTCTAGCTACCATGGTGTCAATGCCTAGCAATCCTATCTTAGGGATAGCAAGGGAAAAATTTGTCAAAGACCCACAATATCAATAGATGCTAAGAGATGTCTATGCCAAAGAACAAGACCGTAAGATCAATTTCAGTAGTAGCAGAACTTCTATGTTGATGAGAGACTTATCTACTTCAAGACAATGTTTTCCATCCCTTTAAGTCAAAAACTCAAGAAGAAGATACTCTGGGAAGCTCAAAACTCCCCATTCCCAAGATACCTTGACTACACAAAAACTTTCAATGCTATAAGGAATAGCTATTACTCAGAGAAATTCAAGGGTGATGTACTTAAGTATGTTACTAAGTGCTTAAGCTATCTACAAGTAAAAGTAAAATGTGTCAGGATATCAAGTAATCTCCGACCACTTGATATCCCTAAAATGAAATGGGATATCAATATGGATTTCATAGTTAGATTACCCTTAGTTGAAGGGTGATACAACTTAATCTTAGTGATTGTGGATATGTTGACAAAGATTACTCACCTTATGCAAGTTAGCACCAACTACAAGACCTCAAATATTGTAAGGCTCTTTGTTAAGGAGATCTTTAGACTTCCTATGTTGCCAAAAAGGATAATCAACAATCATGATTCTCTTTTCACTTTCCATTTTTGGAAGTTATTGTTCATTGGAACATAGCGTTATTTTAGTATAGCTTACCATCCCTAAATTGATGGCCAAATAGAATCATGGGTAAATCAACTCACTGAAGACGTACTTAGAGATTATTGTTACAAAGAATCTAAGTGGTAGATAACAACTTTTCTATCCTACCCTAAAGGTAGAAGCTTCTAAAAATATATTAAAAGAAATGGATGAGCAAGTTAAGGCCATTCATAAGGTATCCAAGCTGCCAAGGATTGGTAAAAAGCATATGTTGATCTAGGAAGGCAAGAGCAGATTTTCAAGCAAGGCAACATGATATTTATGGGTGTCCATTACGTGGCCAATCCTAATCATGATCTTGATTATCAAAAAGTTGTAATACCAAGCCTAAAAGGTAGAGCTTGAGTGGAAGCACACAAGGGGAAGCAAGAGCAAAGCAAGAGCTATGGTGGACACAGCAAGAGAGCAAGAGAGCAAGAGAAAGAGACATTGTATGTGGGAACTCCAACAGTCACAATGTGTCATTGGCCATCCCTTATTCAATAGTCACTAAAAGAATATTCATTATATTTGAAGTAAATACAGGGCAGTGTAGACACAGGTGCCTTTACCCCAACAACCTCCCACTTAAAGGTGAATGTGCCTCTAATGAGAAGAGAATAAGAAAAAGTGACAAAGTATAAATATACATAAAGTACAATAGGATGAAAAATAGATGTCATCTCATCCTACGCCTATCATCTTCCTAAGGAAGGCAAAACTTTCCACTAAGAGACTTTTAGTGAGTAGATTTATAGGATTCTCATTAATTGAGATCTTAGCAAGCTCAACAGACTTGTCCTCTACCACCTCCCTGATGAAGTGATAGCGCATCTCAATGTGCTTTGTTTTCTATGGAGATCAGATTCTTGGCTAATTGAATAGCACTCATAGAATCCAAATGCCATGTCAGAGTAATAGTAATACACCAAGGGCGGCATAACTAGCCTAACCATAGGGCCTCCTTGCAAACCTGAATGGTTGTAACATACTTTACCTTACTAGTAGATAATCCCATGCATTTCTACACCCTAGACATATAAGAAACAACCTAGCAAAAGTAAAGATATATCCAGAGATGGACTTTCTACTATCTGCATGTCCCGCATAGTCGAAGTTAGTGTAACCCACAGTTATAGTATCTTGACCACCGTAGAAAATGCTCATATTTGCAATGTCTTTTAGGTACCTCAAGATATCCTTCATGGCATCCCAATGTCAATGGCTAGGTGTAGCCATATAGCATGCCACAAGTCCCACTACAAATGTTGTGCCATGCCAGGAAGCACTAGTACTGCAAATGGAAAGCAACTCAGATGGTCCTCATTATGTGACACTCTTGGATGTATCCTCAGAAGATAAATCCTTGAGTCAAAAAGTGGTTGTCCCTAAAATTAAAACAAAAACACCCCTTATACCATTTCAACATCCTAACAATGTTAAAGGTGTCACAACTGAATATAGAAGAAGTTAGTTCTAGTAGAGCATTATAAGATGAGGCAATTGCCTTAAAGGAGTTTTGTGACTTATACCTTGAATGTTCCATGGAACCTGCGTTAGAGAAGTGGAAGATAAAAAGTAGTTGACCTTTATTGATGAAGATGGAACTAAATGACGCAAAGTGGGTAATATTCTTCCTTATGAGTTATTGGTTCTCCATGACCTACTAAAAGAGAATTTTGATGTGTTTTCTTGGTCATATAAGGATCTAAGAGGGATTAACCCCATGGTATGCCAACACCACATTGATTTGGAGCCTAAGCTTGTACGGCAACATTAGAGACACATGAATCCTAGATATTTTTCCTTGATAAAAATAGAGTTACTAAAGCTTTTTGAATCCAAGTTCATCTATGCAATGGCTAATAGTGAATGGGTTTCATCTTTTGTGGTTGTACCCAAGAAGAATGGGAAATTACAAATATATGCAACTATTGGACACAGTGGTATGATATGAATTTTATTGGATGGATTTAATGGTTATAATCAGGTATAGATTGTACAAGAAGATCAATCGATCTTTACAATAGAATGGGGCACTTGTGCCTATAGGGCAATGCAGTTGGGGATCTACAATGCCCTAGCTACCTTCTTAATAGCCATAATAGCTGCCTTCCAAAACCATATCCATGATTTCATTGAGGTATACTTTGATAATTTTTGTATCTTCAACTTGCTTTGTAAGCATTGGGGAGACCTATAATAGTGCTTTGATCGATGTTGAGAGTATAAAATCTCCCTTGTCCCCAACAAATGCATCTTTGGGATTTCTTCAAGACTTTTGTTGGGTAGCATGTCCCTCATATTAACTTACCTATGTTAGTTATGTCAATCTTCCATCTCTTGGTTATAAGCTCTTGTCAGAGTTTGATGGAGACATAGGAGCTCTGGCCCTTTAGGTGCGTTTTCTTTATTTTCCAGCTTTGTGTGTGCATTCCTAGGCTAGTTATTGGTTTCCACAATTTGCCTACACTTTTCTACATTGACATTGTCATCTTTTGGCATTTTCCCCTTCAATGACTAGCATGTAATGCTAGTAGGTCAACATTTATGGCTCCTATAGGAGCAAGTCAGCTAATTTTTTGGTGATTTGGCTATATACAGCAAGCTTCCCCACTTGATAGACAAGAAACACTCTTCAATCTTTAGTCTTCCCTTTGTATGTGCACACTTCAATACTCCGACTCTCCACGCTTGGTGCTATCATTGTCATCAACTTGATCTAGTGCCCTCACTGATGGTTTGAGCTACATGCAAGGACAAACTAGCCCATCATCACTATATCAGCATTCTTCTTCAGCCATTGTAATATTCTTCATTCTCTCTCTCTCTCTCTCTCTCTCTCTCTCTCTCTCTCTCTCTCTCTCTCTCTCTCTCTCTCTCTCTCTCTCTCTCTCTCTCTCTCTCTCTCTCTCTCTCTCTCTCTCTCTCTCTCTCTCTCTCTCTCTCTCTCTCTCTCTCTCTCTCTCTCTCTCTCTCTCTCTCTCTCTCTCTCTCTCTCTCTTTGTGCTTCTCTTCAGTTGCATACTCTCACATGGTATCATCACTTAAGTGAGAACATAGTCTAGAGATTTCTTGTAGAAAACTAGGTTTTCATCGTAGTGGAGCAACCCAGATCTTCAAAATTAGATTTTCAACCTATGTTTACTATGTTTATGACATGTACAAGTGCTCTAGATCTTAGCAACCCTTCTAACCATGCTACATCATCTAGGACCACGTAACATTGTTAAGTCATTAGACAGTCTCAGGTTTTTGCATTTTGTAAAAATGCAAATTTGTGTTTTGCATGTGACCACATCTTGGTGCAGGTGACAACTTCTTGGTTGTAGGCGATAACTTTTCCCTAATAGAAGACACATCTACAATCTTTGTAGAGTTGACTGCCTTTTGTCTTTCTCACTATCTCCATCAAATGCACATTTTAGGTGATTTAGGATCAAATATGTCTTACCAATTCACGAGCTTTGATGACTCAAAGGAGGAGCTTCTTTCCAAACAATCTTCTAAAAGGAGATGCAATTATCGCAATTATAGTTGATGAGAGAAGTCCTCCATTTGCACCTATTTCCCTTTTATCCATCTTTCACAGAAGGCTCCATCCTCAATGAAGATATCATCTTTAATACCCTTGGTGCAAGTGCATATCTTACCTTCATTACCCAAAGAAGATAAAATCGATGGTTTGCACTATTTATTGTGGTTGTGTAAGGTGGAGTGCATACTTAACACCTTTGATATTTGGACTTTTATTTCAAATTACATCCCTCTTCCTAAGGAGGATCCAGCACATGGCACTTTTATGACTATGCAGCCTTGTGGAATAGGCTCAACTCTCGAGTCCGATCCTTTCTCTTTATGAGTTTACAAGATTCTATCCTTGTGTATGTTTGCATGTTAAAGACCTTAGTAGAAGTATGGAAGAAGCTTGCATATTTGTATTAGCACAAGACATTTTCCCACAATATTTTCCTTGAGATGAAGTTACAAATGTTCAATCTTGATGATTCGTCCTCTATGAAAGAGCACATCTCAAAGATGGAGGACATGAGATGTGAGATTACCTCTCTTGGTCAGATGATATCCTTTGAAGTCACGGCTATAATCCTTTTGACTCAACTACTGCTATCTTCTTAGTTTGATGTCTTCTACACTAGCCTTATCACATCGAAGACCCATGAGACACTCTTATGGGAGGAGCTTTCAGTGCTTGCCTTGGAGCATGACAAGACACTTAGAGAGGTTAGGATTAGTGTTTTTGGCTCCACCAAGGCATTTAATATAGGTAAAGTGGAGAAAAGTGTTAGATATTCTCAATGTCCCACCCTCGTAAGGTGCACCAATGATCCATTGTTCTCTAAGTTGTAAGGCTCCCATTATGAGAAGAAGCTATGTGTGAGCACAAACATTGGGTGGATCTTGACTTGCATGTTAGATAAGGTCTATATGACCAAATGGCAAAAAGGTGACCTTTGTGGATCTAGTCTTTGTATTAGATAGACCAATTATGCTAGTACCAACTCGAGACATAATGCATCAAGTTGCAAGGTGTGGAAGTTATTAGGGGCCCCTATTTTGGGGTCCGAGGATTGTGGAAGTGTCCCCCTAGCTAGGGAGTCTCAGGGGTCCAGTGGCCCCCCTGGATAGGGGCGTGGGGGCAACGCCCCAATCTAACAATAAAGGGAATATTCCTTGATCAACTAGGGAAGATTCATAATATGGTCGGCCTATAAAAGGAAGACCCCTCTAAAGCTATCCTTAATATATCTTTCATAAACTTAGAGTTGTTGATTGTAGATGACTTTAGTTGTTATATGTGGCCTTATTTTCTAGAGTACAAGAGCAAGGCATACTCTCATTTCTACAAATGGAAGGTATTTTGTGGAGACATAGACTACTTCCATAGTTCATTGTGTATGAGTAGATCATGGTAGAGAGTTTACTTATAACCTCTTTTCTCACTTTTGTAGGGATCATGGCATTTGAATGGAGTATACCCATCCAAATATATCTTCAAAGAATGATGTGGTGGAGTGTGTGAATCAGACTATGCTAGAGATGGCACTAGAGCATTGGGGTCTTCCGCATTCCCCTTTGTTGAGATGGCAAGCTCAACACGTGCAGACATTGATGATGGACCGCCTGGCTAGATGGGTCCGCATGTCTACACTTAGCACATTGGTGGTCATTATGATACTCACATAGCCACTGACTTATCACTTATTATATTTAGTTTGTTACACCTACCTACAACTGGCAAAGACATAGTGCCAGTCGACTATTGTAGTCGGTTATGCATTGTTTGACTTAGTAGGCCACTTTCCTTTATGTTTTATCTTATCTATACTTTGTGTACATTGTATAGTGTGTGGAAGAAGAAGAAGAAACCATCAAGAAAACGTTTTTTCCTCCATCTCTCTTCTTGTGTTCTTGAGTGAGCTTCCTCTTGTGTATACAGTGTATGTTTGGCACAGCAGCTCAAGCAAGTCCCCCCACCACGCGATTCTTGACACCCTTGGGGTGAGGTAGTGCCTATTGCAATTTATATTTTCAACCATTTCTTGAATTTTTCATTATAGGACATGACTTTCTATGAGGCTTTCTTTGGTCCAAAGTCCTCCTATCTCAAGCAATCAGAGATTGCAGCTCTGCTAGGCTTAAGACCCTCTTATAGCTATAACCTAAGGTAAATCAAGCAAGTGGAAGAGCTTCTTACCCGTTTCTTTCTTGCTTGCTTTTTTACTACATCTTCTTCACCTTAGCCTTTAATTAAGCTCCTCACAACCGTCATATGGCTCTGATACCATAAAAGCATACAAGAGGGAAGAGAGGTAAAGCACACACACAAAAGCAATGGAGACTTGAGCACAGAAAGAGATAGTGCTGAAAGCATACAAGAGTGTTTACCGCAGCACAGAGGAGCGGGAAATGGAAAAAAGAAAAGAAGAAAAATGTGCCTTAACTGGCAACTAGACCCTGGAAAAAATTAAATGCACGGGCACGACCCTCAAGAATTCTTAGAGTCGCCCAAGGAGAGTAAAAGAATAAAAAGTGCACCATTAAGTGCAAAAACGCTTTCAAAACCTTGTAAGAGAGCGCCAGGCTCACTCCTGTGCAAATTGTATGCATTAGTTGGGGATAGGATAGATAGAACGGTGGGAAATGAGAAATGGGCCTAGGCTAATGGCCGGCCATGTAAAAAAGGGGGATGACCGCCCATGAAAAGTAGGGCATTTATATAAAGTTGAAAAGTGAATGGGAAGCTCATTCTTGTGTGTGGCCAAAGCTTCTTCTTCTTCTTCTCTTGTTTCTTTCCTTCTTGCTTGTGCTTGAGAGAGGGATTGAGAGAGTATGAGGAAGTGAGGGAGTGATTGTGTGGGAGTGAGGGATCTTGGAGAAGAAGCTCTCTATCTCCTCTCTTCATCTTCCCCTCCTCTTTTCTCTTCTCTTGTCTCGCATGTGGCTATGGAGGATGAAGCTCATGGGAGAGGGATTGAGGTTGCTTGAGCTTGCCTCAAGGATCGTGGAGCTACCGGTGTGCAAGAAAGAGGAGGGTACTCGATTGAGCAACAAGGTAAGCTCACTACACCCGTAAGGTAGGCATTGCACGTCGGCTATGTGAGAGGTAGCCATGGCCGCTCGATTCGAAACACTTGAGCAATAAGTGGTCCATAGGTCTCAAGGTAGAGCTTGAAGATCCCCTCCATTTTGGTTCCGTTGCCAGGATAGACGAAATCGAGCCTTGAGTGCCGCACGCATCAAATCGAGCATAGATGTAGGGTTTGCAGCCTGAACCAGTGCTCGAGATAAGTAGGAGATTTAGGAGGGTTTAATCCGTGAAACAAGTAAGTATTTGGGTTTGTTGGAAGCATTAGATTAGGACTACCATTCTGCATCTCTGTTTTGCATGTTGGCTGCACTAGATTAAGGTTAAATTAGGGTAAGAAAAGAGAAAACAGAGGTTTTGGCCACTGCTGGAAACAGGGAAACAGGGGACCAGATTCAAGTTTTTGGGTGAAACAGGGAAAGGGAACTGGCTGTAAGCTTTTGCAGTGATGGGAAAGGACCTTAAGAGGCTTGGGAGGCCAGGACAAACCTCATTTCTTTGGTTAGCCTTGTGAGAGAGAGAGAGAGAGAGAGAGAGAGAGAGAGAGCTTTTGGTTCACAGGAAGAGGAAACACTACCACGATTCTAGGTGCCATCGATTCGTGCTGCTCCAGGTGAGTCTGGTGTTTTTCAATAGTGCTCTAATCAGATATGGGAAGTCTGTAGTGATTGTGTGCAGCAGACATTAAGAGGGATTCAAACGCGTCGGAATCGCGCCCGTCGCCGACGCAGTCGGCGGACCAACTCGCAATGGTCCGATTCCCAGAATCAAACCACCCGAGTCCTGGGGTTAGACCGTCCGATTCCCAGAATCGGACCATTCGACTAGGGACTCGGACCATCCCTGTCGGATTCCCAGAATCAGACACCCCGATCGGACGTGCCACATGGCACTCGAACTGCCCATTAGAGTCGGACCATTATATTCGGACCATCGTAGCCGGACTCGGACCAGTCCATAGTCGGACCACTTTGAAAATAGGACCACCCTCCTGGTCCGATTCCCAGAATCGGACCACCAAGATCGGACGAGTCCCAGAATCAGACCAAACCCATCCGACTATTAGAGTCGGACCAAACCTGTCCGATTGCAAGAATCGGACTGTCTGACTCCTAGAGTCGGATCAGCTCTGTCCGATTCCCAGAATCGGGCCATCCTGCCCGAAGGGAAAGATAAGGATCTTTTGCTGGCCTTGCCACAGACCTGACCCCAGGACGCAACCCTTAACACCCCCAAGACCCAGTTTGACCATTAGAACCTCAGAGACCAATCGAACTTAGGGCAGAACCGAAAACGCAGCACAGACCCCCAGAAAGACCGTAGAATAGCCGGGAACCGAGTTGAGAACTCAAATTAGGCTGGGAATGTGGGTAGAAACAAGGTGGAGTTTGCATTAAACGCTTTCTGCATCGGCACTTCACTCTTGTGCTCCAATAAGTTTGCACAGCAAGAAAAGAGAAAAGCCTGTTTTTGCACCAAGCACCACGAAAGCACTAAGCACAACGTGTGAATAAGGATTGCAGCTGCTTTCGAATAACAAGGAACACACCAGGATATCTAATAACATTAAGGAACCCACTAGTAGGAGAAGACCCCAAGACTTAGACAAGTGCCTGAGTGCCCTGCTAGTAGTACCTGGAGAAGACACGAAGACACGGGAAGCAATAAGATAGAGGAGTGGAAGCTACCAGAGCTGATTGGAATCATTGACAACCTCGTGGAGTTGGAAGCAGAAACAATGTCGGGTCAAGAGGCGAACAAGGGGAAGACCAATTAGACTTAGGATAATTTCCAACCTCGATCTAGGAACTGGTCCATGACTACGATCTACTCACCAGGACCGTGATCCAAGGCAGATCTATAGAGGAAGTGGTAGCTAACCTGGAAGAAGAGAGAAGAGCTATCAAGAGAGTGCTGGAAGGCATAATTGCCTACAACCATGAGCAAAGGGCTAGAAGGCTACAGCAAGACGTGGATATGTACGAGGCTAGATGAGTACTAGACCTAGCTGGGGCAGCCAAGTCTGGACTGAACGTAGAGAGGGAATGGGTAGCAGAGGCTGGCATGAGATTGAGTGAACTGGTGGCAAAGCGACTCATGGAAAATACATCCATGGAACAGAGTGCTACTGCCCTGGCCACTGCGCTACTATCATGATTGGGAGTCACACAAGGGGCTAAAGGGCAGGCTAAAACCCCCATAGTAGCAAAACAACTAGCTCGATACGAACCTAGCAATGACCTGTGCAGCTTCATGTAGCAGTTCGAGCAAGTATGTGAGGCGAACGGTCTTACTGACCCTGCGCAGTGAGCTCAAGCCTTCGGCATGTGCTTAGGCGACAAGGGGAGGACCTGGTATTCTAGTCTGGATGACGCAGAACATACAAACTTTGCTCGCCTTAAGGGCCTCTTCATCAAGAGGTTTTTGGAGGCGGGTACTCAGATAACCTCATTGTTAGGTTGATGAATATCAGTCAAAGGGAGAAGGAGGACGTTAGGGATTACGTCACTCAGGTGCGCAGCCTCTACAAGATAATCCCTGCCAATGAGCGACCTACCAAGAGAGCAGTGTCTACAATGTTCATGAACGGGATTCGGAGTGAGGAGCTCTACAAGGCTTTGGCCAGTAACTCCACCTTACAACGAGACGTGCTAGCTCGAGTCTTTGAGGAGGCAATATGTGTAGATGATCAACTCAGGGAACGTAGCATGAGGACTACCAACCGAGATAGTGCAAGCCAGAGGGACCCTGTGAGATCAACCACCTTGGGGGAAAAAGCAACTGCTAGCATGCAGGATAAGGGAAAGAGTGTGTGTGTACTACGGCCGCAATCACCTCCTAGTGCCAAGATCCTAGATCTCGGCCGTGCTCAAATTGCAGTAGATTCCGGCATGATGTAGTGCATTGCAGAATGCCGAGGAGATTCCTATACACGCAGCAGTACAACCCTCCATACTTAGGTAATAGGCCGCCTAATTTCTTTAGCAGGGGAGCCCAGTTAGCTCTTCCAGCACCAACTGACTCAAGACCTGCCGTGCCTAAGCTAGAGATGAACCCAACTGGTATACCCAGGCCACCAGGGCCTTTTGTGACTCACCCATATAGCGATGCTCATGTTCACTTTGTGGAAGAGCCTAATGAGGAAGAGACATATGTCAGTCCGTATATATCCTATGATGAGGAGGGCAACCCAGTCCTGATGGACTATCGGCCAGTGTCGGTGATGGCTTTAGGAAGAGGAAGAGGCAGAGGCTTTGGAGGGCCCAACCAGGATCCAGTCACATGCTGGACTTGCGGCCACCCAGGCCACATTTCATCACGCTGCCCAAAGCGAGAACAAGCTAACAAGGACAAAGCGGATCTTCGATGCACAGAGTGTGGAATCACACATCTGTTTCCTGACTGTGCCATCAACCAGCTCTGCCAACATGCCATCAGTGCCTTTGGGGCTCTTTGGAGTGGAAACTTTTGGTAATGAGGACACGCCCATCCCACTACATGCTATGACGCGAGCTCAAACGAAACAAGCAGGCATCACCTTGCCAGGGCCAAGAAACCTTGATGCAACCTCAATGGGGAAGAAAAGCTGGAGGAGACGGAAAAAGAGAACCAATGCGAAGATAACCCTTAAAACTGAGAGGCTATAGCCAAGGTCAAGGAGTGGGTCAAGGATGCCCAAAAGCACCTCGAGGATGCTGAACCCATATTGGAAGATCCTATGGATGACTTCTCCAGTGTTAGCACACCAGTCTCACCCTCAAAACCACAGGCTGGGAGCATACCTGCACCACTGGGAGCGACTCAGCAGCAAGGCCGGGGAGAAACTTACCAGGGCAGACAGAATGCATGGCCTAGAACTGCTAGCCTCAGAGGAAGACAAGGGTCCAGTAACCTCCTCACAACCTTGCTGTCCACTCCAGTAACTCTAAGCTTGGAGGATCTGCTTAGGCAAAATCATTCCTTGTGGCAGGAGTTAAAAAACTTGATCGAGGGACACACAGGACTTGCGGGTGCTGATCCGCAAGATCATGATGCAATTACACGGATCCCAAGTCTAACTCTACACTCAAATCCTAAGTCTTTGCACATCAATGCTTTTTGGGAAGGCACTGAAATGCACGTAGTTTTGCCCGTCCTAGCCTTAGGAGACATGACTCGAAAAGGAATTGTAGATAGAGGCGTCGGTGTTAGTGTGCTAAACCATGCAGTCCTAGAGGCATGGGGAAACCCTCCTGTAGAGACTGCTAGATTTAATGTCATGTTAGCAAACGGAATGAGGGTAAGACCATTTGGGGTCTTAAAGAATTGGCTGGTAAAGATTGCCAGTGTGCAATTTTTGGTAAACTTCATTGTCATGAAGGGAGTGGATTACGACATACTATTAGGCCGACCTTAGATGAGGAATGCATGTGTCATAAAGGACTGGGGCAATGGATTGATTTTCCTAGGGAATAGAACTAGTGCAGTGAGGGTAGAGATGGACACTTGGACAACGACACCTGTTGACCTAGCTGCCATCTCGGCTATGCTAAAAGGCGATACTCAAACGACCAAACCCTATGGATTGCTCGCTAGATATATTCCTTGCCTTGAGGATGAGAGGGATTGGATGCACGTTTTGGCAACCATTGACCTACCATTCTCGGATGAGGAAGAACCACATCAGCAGGCTACTAAAGCCGCAACCATGCCAATTAAGGAGCCAGTTGTGCCATTTTGCATGATGGTAGGAAGCTCACTCAACCCGAGCAAACCAGCATCGTCCCACATCCCCAACAACAAATTAGAGCTTCAGGAAATCGTAGAGTATGTGACCAATAAATTGGACGGCAATTTGGCTGCTAACTTAAAACCTCTACATGATCTTTTAGCTAAACCAGAATGGAAATGGACCAAGGTCCACGACCTGAACTTGTTATATAACTGGAAACCTACCTACTTGAACTATGCATACTACTTATATACCTACCTACTTGAATATACTTACCTACTTGAACTATGCATGCTAATCACAAGGAACTTGGTTTCATTGCTTTTATTTCATTTTTTTTCCCCCTCCTGCACAAAAAATTATATATGCACACATAGAAATGTTATTTTATCTAGATCTCTATTAGCACATTTACCCAATTTGCACACTCATAATTTAGACTTACACATGCATGTACTTGTGTATGCATGCATGCACACACACACACACACATACACATGCTCTCTCTCTCTCTCTCTCTCTCTCTCTCTCTCTCTCTCTCTCTCTCTCTCTCTCTCTCTCTCTCTCTCTCTCTCTCTCTCTCTCTCTCTCTCTCTCTCTCTCTCTCTCTCTTTGAGCTAGCAATCTACTACACTCGCACACGAGATGTATATCTCTTTCAAAATCTCTCTTCTTTCACGAGTTTCTTACACACTCAATACTCTCACTTTACATGTTTAGGCTCTTTCTTTCTCTCATGGACCTTATGAAAATGGACAAGAAGGGAGAGAAGTGAAGCAACAAGAGCACACATGCATACCAAAGCAATAGAGACTTGAGAACATAGATAGATAGGGTTGAAATCTTCTTCTTTTTCTTTCTTCTTACTTCACACAAAAGAACTACTTCTATAACATGGTACAAGACATATTAACGTACCATAATGTATGTACATGGTGACACTAAGTATGAACCCGCTAGGAAAGAAGAGGTACCATAATAAATGTGCCATAACCAAGGATGGTGGGCTACATGGATGTAGTTTAGTTATAGAATCACTAGCATATCCTTATGTCAATCACCTAACACACCAATGGATAATATCATGCCATAGCACCAAGGCATGTAGTGGATGCCAATTCATGTAGATCTCAACATCTCAATACTCCTTCTCAAGCTGGGCATGAGCTCATGAACTCCAAGCATAGTCCTAAAGCATCAAAACTTCTCGGCTCCCAAGGCCTCATTAAAAATATCAGCAACTTGATCAAGTTAATATCACCCAAGTCCCACTTTCAAATAAGGGGTAAAGATTTGTCCATGTGGCTAAATCTTAACACATGCTTCAAAGTGGGACTTGGAAAGACAATCTCTATAGTATTTAGGGTAAACTCCACTTTCAAGTAAGGGGACAAGATTTGAACATGTGGCCAAATATTAACTATATTGGGAATTACCAAACTATATGAGAATTCCCAAATTACCTAATATAGTATTCTGACGTAAACTAAGTCAATATCACCACCTGTGTGGACCTTGATCACTACCAAATGCTTTAGCATCCTCTTGTGTCTTCTACGGACCAAGTGGTTTAATATATGGATTCCCAAACTCCTCATCCAAGCTCTGCTCTGAGCTATTTATATCAACATCAATATGAGAAAAACCTAATGATTCATTTGTCACAATATGTCAGTCCCCAACTTTCTCCTTACCTTTTCTTGACATGTGTGATGTATTTGGTGGTGTAACCTATGACCTCAATCTTCCATTCAAAGGTCTATCAACAGAATCATGACAAGGGGACTCTTGTCATCCTTGATTGTGCTAACCTATATTCCACACATCCACACTCTCATGCTCATCAACCCTAATTGCATTCTATACATTACTATACTAGCTGCTCATTTCATTAAAAGCAACATCCCTACTAACTCTTAGCTCATGTGTAATAGGGTTGTAACATCTATATCCCTTCTTCTCAAGAGAATATCTAGCAAATACACATTTTTCTACTTTGGGATCCAATTTATTGTGCAACTCATCAAGAATATGCACATAAGAAATAGATCCAAATACTTTTACATGGGATAGATTTGGCTTTCTACCCCTCTATCACACGCGCTCAACAACCCCACGGCCTCGCGGCCAGGAGCGTTGATGACACATACATTGCCTTCCTAAATATCTTGCGTCTGTATTACGTCGTTTGTAGTCCACTCTTCTCTCACCCACTGCTCCTCAGAGGGAGTCCCTTACACATTGCCTAATGGCACGAAGCACAGACATAGGGGGTCCTCCAACGGCTGAATGCCGCCACCCCTCTGCAACTCTCCTACACCTTGGGGATTGGCCCCTCGGTGCGTCGATCAACATATAAACATTTCGTACAAAATCCACTCAAGGTACCATTTAATCGTATACAGGAATATACCATTGTCCTTACTTCTCTTTCCCCTAGACCCCACGACTAGCCTATGGCTTAGGGTATCCTGTCTCTCACTCAACGTGGGTCAACGTCCTAATGAAAGCAATTGCTATGCATCCAAGATTTCTGATACCTTTAAATATTTCCATGATTTATGCATATTGTGGATGCTAAGTGCTCAAACAATTATGAACTCAATATTGTGCACATGTGGAAAACATCATTTTAATGATTTTCAACTACCGTTCTTATGTGGCGTTGCATGAACCTAGCACCGAGGAAACCCTCGTGCTACTAGGCTCTTATCCTATAATTATTCACCGACCTATATGGCATGCAAACAAAAACCAGCAATCTTTTCATCATTTTACTCCGCATTTAGACACATTTTAACCACTCTACCCTCCCATCGATCAAATGTTGCATTGTTGTATAGATTTATAAGGCATTTTGCCATCATTTTATGTGTAAAAAGCGGGAAAAACACACTAGAACAAGAAGGTGGGGTTGAACTGAGGCAAATCCTCATGCTTCAGTCCCCATAAATATTCACGAACATTGTTCTTAATTTTCATTAATTTTTCGCACCCAAAATGCATTTTTCCCCTATTTTTTGTGGTTTTTCTCTATTTTCCTTGTATTTTCCCTTATTTTCTGCATTATTTTATTACTGAAAATTCCAAATAGGTTATGGGCTGTGGCCCTTAGTTCCTTCTTGCAACAAAAAATGAAAATTTAGTTGGTGTTCCTATTTATTCTTCCATTTTTATGCCCAAAAAACATCATTTTCCCTTGATTTTCCATAATTTACATGTTTTAGTGTATTATTTTGAGTCATGACGATCACAAGTCACCATTTCCAGCCCGTGGAGCAATCCGATCGATGCCGGACAAGCCTCCATCATTCTTTCTTCTTCCCTTCTCTTCCCACATGAACTCCCCCTTAGAAGAGAGAGAGGGAGGAGAGAGAAAGACTGATTTTCTCTCTCCCTCTACAGGCTGCCAATGGAGGAGCGAAGACAGGCGATAGAGTCCGCAGGGAAGGAGAAGATCAACCCCATTGTCAGTTGGATAGGTTATTTGCAGCCTGGAAATCATCCATCAAGAGGATGGAGCGAAAAATGCACCGCCTGCAGCCCACGCTCCTTCACGCCATGAAAAATCGTTTTTTCCTCTTCTTTTCATGTCTCATAAATTTGGGTCCCCAACCTCCCAAAGGTCATGCCCATTTTGGCCAACAAAAGTCCACCTCTTCAAATCTTGACCAATTCTTGGCCATTTTCCCGTCCAGACTCGGAATTGAACTCTGAAAAATCCTGGGCATCCGGCTTGGCATCCCACATTGGCCAGTAGCTCGTGTCAACCCGCAGGACTGTCTGAAAAATTATGAAAAATCAACAAGTGTCACTCGGGCACCTTTAAAGCACTTCGGTGCTTAAAATCGTCCTAGATCGAGCCACCGCCTTTGACGGTGAATATTTTTCCCTTGATATTCATAATTTTTAGCTATTTTTAAGCACTTTCCGACACCAAAATTCCGCTCTCATTGGTGACCACGGGATAGGGTGACCTAGCCCGTCGAATCCACGAACATATCTGCACATAAACAACCAAAGAAGCATCAAACTGATACAAAATAAATATATAATAAAACTCAGCACAATGCTCCCCCTACCCCTGGACAGAACCAAGGCATGACATCCACAAGGAGTAGGCCTAGCATCATCTAATAGAAGATCCGAAGCGAGTCACTAACCAACTGCTCCAACATAGCCAAACGAAAAAACCTATCAAAGAGGTTGCCCTAAGTGGTAGTCTGAACTACTTACCAACTAAAGACAACATAACTAGGAGCTCCTACAAGGTGAGGACTCCTATAGCCTGATCAAGGAGTATTTTCTTTCAGTACATTTCTTCTTTTAGGGTTTTTATTTTATTGACATACTTGGGCATGTAAAAAGGAGGGAGCTGAGCGTAGTGACCCAAGGAGAACAGGGCATCGGCCTCAGGACCTGTCTCGGCACCCAAGAACCTACCAAGTCCTCATAAGGCGACACTTAATCCTTTTCTAATGCTCACTTTTATTTTCGCTCCAACCTTCCTTGTTTTGTCATTCATTTTTCAGCAAGAAGCCACCCCTAGGAAGACAAGGCATCGGCCCCGGGTCTGATTCGTCCCCAGGAACCTACCAGGCCTTCGCAAGGCAATGATCAAATGCCTATACATTTTCATTTCTTTTCTTTTCTTTGATAGGGGTTAGAACTCCTTTTTACACACCTTCGTATTTATATTCATCTTGTCGGATGTACAGGGTTTCTTGGCATCATCATTATTATCTTCTGGCAGGCTTCTCTAACTGCCTCACTACTAACAAGAACTCCTAGAACGGCTGTCTAGCAGGCTAGCAGAACAGGGCCACTAGGACCTCCTTCTAAAACAGGTCTTTCGATGCCTGACAATGTCTTTACAGGAGGCAATGACTACTCCGACCGCCCTCAAACATAGTTAGCCTAAACCTGGGACTTCATGCCTTAGTTGCTGGTCCCCAACAAAAATATATCCCCTCGACAAGTACAAATACACATACAACAGGAAAGAAAGGCACTCGTAAAGGAGAGGTATCACCTGGATTGGCCATAAGAAGCTTCCATCGCAGCAAAGGCTCCTCCAGGCTCCACCAAATTCCACGAACCACGTCTGTCCAGCACAACACTTAAAACAAATACCCAATTAAACGCACCCGCACTAGACAGGGAAATGGCCCTCTTAGCCTAATGAAATCAAACATGACTTTGCCAATAGATTGGCCCTCTTGGCCTAATGAAATCAAACAATACTACTCATAACATCCTCCTGGAAACAACTATGATAAACATCAAAGCATACCATTCCCAGGGGAACAGAGGCTCGTAGCCCTAAACTAGGTGCATTAAATTATGACCCATCCCTCCTGTGTATATCGCAAGAGGTATTCGCATCACATGTCATCTAATCAGTCTGTGGGTCCAAGATAATAAAGGCAGATGAGTCTCGCCTACCCTCTGCATCACCCAGATCAACCATCGTCTGCCAAAGAGGGCATGTTCACAAAGCATACTCCACAAACGACCGGGTCCTGTCTCACCATCAATAGATATATCGAGACAAGGGCCACAATTAAAGAAGAGGTCTTCTTCATACGCAAAATTAGCCAATGAATCGGCAAACTGATTCCAATTTCGTGGAATCAGCTGAAAAGACACTCTATCAAATTCATCTAGCAGGGCTATGGCAGTATGATGGTACATGCAAAGGATGGGGTTCCGTACCATGTACGTCCCATTGAGTTGATTTAAAACCAACTGAGAATCCCCTTTCACCAATAATTGGCAGATACCACCCTTCTTTGCAATATTCAAACCCATAATCAGGGCTTTGTATTCTGCCATATTATTGGTAAAATTCACCCCGAGATAAGCAGCTAACTTCATGACAATGCGTCGTCAGGGGTCTCGGATGACAACTCCTACACTTCCTTTTTTGCATGCACCCCTGGACGCCCCATCAAAGTACAAGGTGTACGTCCATAAAGGGTTTACATATCCCGCCATCCTGAACTCTACTTGTAATTATGGTAATCGAAATTCAGCATATTCAACGGGTGGATTGTAGGCTCCATCCCTCCATCCTCATTAAATTCAACAGGGATGCTCGTCAAAATTTGTAGGCAGTGATGGCAGAAGACCTTGATCTCCCAAATAAATGTCCCGCCTTCTTGCTCAGTCACCTTATATCCTTTGCTCCACCAAATGAGCTTTCCCTGATGATACCTCTGTTCTAAATATGGGTGTTCTAAATAAGGGATCAGACGACCCATCAACCTCTATCACGATTTCCTTGCAGATATTTGATCAATCTCTCCTAGACCTGCGAGGCAGTCATAGTATTAGTGCAATCAGAAATAATAAGGTTTAATCTTATTAAGATTAACCTTATTTTTAAATTCTATCCCCTCAAGGTCAACTAACAAGACTGTGGATTTATTCTTTCCTATTCTAACGATCCTATAGGGCCCGTCCCATTTGGGCTCTAGCTTGCCTGGAAATAATTCACGTCGTGCATCATAATACAGAACAAGCTATCCTTTCTTGAAGGTGTATTTCTTGGCTTTGAGGTCGTGTAGCTGCTTCATTCGGCGCTTCGCCACTTCTTGGTGCAATAAGCTCTGTAGCTTAAGCTCATCTAAATGTGCCAGTGTCGTCAAGCGCTCAAAAAGTGTGTCTTCATCACTCAAAGAATGATTGATGGCAAACCGAATAGTCGACAGCTCAATCTCTAAAGGCAAGACACACTCCTCCCCATATACTAACTTGAACGGGGTATGGCCAGTGGCTCGTTTGAAGGTCGTATTATAGGCCCACACTGACACGTATAACTTTTTATCCCAATCCCGTTTCTTTTCCGACACAATTTTGGACAGGATGCCCACAAGCTGCTTGTTGGTGCTCTCAACTTGCCCATTGGCTTGCGGGTTATATGGGGTTGTCTTGTTATGCTTGATTTGCCAAGTCTCTATCAAGCTTTTGATCACCTTATTCAGGAAATGGGTTCCGCGGTCCGACACTAATTCTTTCGGCAGACCAAAACGGCATATTATCTGCTCTAAAAGGAAACTAGTAGTTTCTTTAGCATCATCTTTCCTTGTTGCACGTGCTTCTGACCACTTTGTGAAATAGTCAGTTGCTACAATGATGCACCTCTTTTGCGTAGTCGACAACTGAGAGCGGAATATTGGTGCCAGAAAGTGCTTAAAAATAGCTAAAATTTATGAATATCAAGGAAAAAATATTCACCGTCAAAGGCGGCGGGTCGATCTAGGACGATTTTAAGCGCCAAAGTGCTTTAGAGGTGCCCGAGCGACACTTGTTGATTTTTCATAATTTTTCAGACAGTCATGCGGGTTGACACGAGCTACTAGCCAATGCGTGATGCCAAGCCGGATGCCCATGATTTTTCAGAGCTCAATTTGGAGTCCGGACGGGGAAGGAGCCAAGAAACCGGTCAAGATACGAAGGGGTGGACACTTGGGAGGCCAAAATTGGGCATGCCTTTTGAGTTGGGACCCTCCCACCCAAAATTTTATGCACCTCTTGATCAAAAAACGTAGAGAGAGAAGGAAGACATGGCGTGATCAAGAAATGGCGCATTTTTCGCTCTCTCTCCTCTCTCATCATGATTGTGGGCTGTGAGTACCCCATGGAACAGACATTGGGGCTGATCTTCTCCTTCTTGGCCGATCTTATCGCCGCCCTTCGCCCGTAGAATGGTGGACTGAATGCTGAGATGGAAATCTAGTCTTTCTCTCTCCTCCCTCTCTCTCTTCTAAGGGGGAATTCATGTGGGAAGAGAAAAGAAGAAGAAAGAATGGTGGAGGCTTGTCCGGCATTGATCGGATTGCTCCATGGGCTGGAAATGGTGATTTGTGATCGTGCTGAGCATGAGGTGCTACTAATTTTCAGGTTTGCAGCCATGGACATGAAACCCGAAACACGCAAATAAGCAGTAATTCAATTTTTTCAAAGGAAATTTGAGATTTCATGGCTTTTGATTGATAAAATATTGTTCATGTGGGCTAAAAATGGTTTATGTTTTTGTTTTCCATGAGTACTTGTTGATCATAATCAGAAAATCAGAAAAATATGCATCTTGTGGCTCAAAATAATACACTAAAACACGTAAAATATGAAAAATCAAGGGAAAATGATGTTTTTGGGCATAAAAATAGAAGAATGGATAGGAACACCAACTAAATGTTCATTTTTGTTGCAAGAAGGAACTAAGGGCCACAGCCCATAATCTATTTTGAATTTTCAGTAATAAAATAATGCAAAAAATAAGGGAAAATACAAGAAAAATAGAGAAAAAACACTAAAAATAGGAGAAAAATGCATTTTGGGTGCGGAAAATTAATGAAAATTAAGAACAATGTTCGTGAATGTTTGTGGGGACTGAAGCATGAGGACTTGCCTCAGTTCATCCCCACCTTCTTGTTCTAGTGTGATTTTCCCGCTTTTTACACATAAAATGATGGCAAAAT
Organism: Lygodium microphyllum; assembly: GCF_053477565.2. Classification (NCBI taxonomy): domain Eukaryota; kingdom Viridiplantae; phylum Streptophyta; class Polypodiopsida; order Schizaeales; family Lygodiaceae; genus Lygodium; species Lygodium microphyllum. The sequence goes on along the minus strand of NC_141158.1, from coordinate 18,528,149 downwards.
GCCCTATAAATCTATACCACAATGCAACATTTGATCGATGGGAGGGTAGAGTGGTTAAAATGTGTCTAAATGTGGAGTAAAATGATGAAAAGATTGCTGGCTTTTGGTTGCATGCCATATAGGTCGGTGAATAATTATAAAATAAGGGCCTAGTAGCACGAGGGTTCCCTCGGTGCTAGGTTCGTGCAACGCCGCATAAGAACGATAGTTGAAAATCATTGAAAGGATGTTTTCCACATGTGCACAATATTGATTTCATAATTGTTTGAGCACTTGGCATCCACAATATGCATAAATCATGGAAATATTTAAAGGTATCAGAAATCCTGGATGCACAGCAATTGTTTTCATTAGGACCTTGACCCATGTTGAGTGAGAGACAGGACACCCTAAGCCATAGGCTAGTCGTGGGGTCTAAGGGAAAGAGAAGTAAGGACAATGGTACATTCGTGTATACGATTAAATGGTACCTTGAGTGGATTTTGTACGGAATGTTTATATGTTGAGCGACGCATCGAGGGGCCAATCCCCAAGGTGTAGGAGAGTCGCAGAGGGGTGGCGGCACTCAGCCGTTGGAGGACCCCCTATATCTATGCTTCGTGCCATTAGGCAATGTGTAAGGGACTCCCTCTGAGGAGTAGTGGGTGAGAGAATAGTGGACTACAAACGACATAATACAAACGCAAGATGTTTAGGAAGGCAATGTATGTGTCATCAACGCTCCTGGCCGCGAGGCCGTGGGGTTGTTGAGTGTGTGAGATAGAGGTCCGGCTAGTGTACGAGCCAGTGCCGGCCCATTCTAGGTTCCATCAGTGGTGCGTCTGTCGGGAGCCGCTTAAAAGTGGCGGTCCTCGAATCCTGGTTGTCTAGGGACCAACTAGTAGTTTATGCCAAAGGACACTGTGATTGATCCGTTATTTATCGATAAGCATCGTCTAGCAGAAATCCAAAAGCAAGAGAGAGACGAAAGAGCTAGGCGACGTGCTGAAATTTTTAGGAGATATTCCCCTAAGCGTAGCGGTGCTGAACCCTTACGAGGGAGTGGATCTAGTGGTCTTGGGGCCACAAGCAGTAAGTTAGGAGAAGGTGGAAGCTCTGGTGCTCCCCTTCCTTCCATAAGCCAGTCTACATCAAGTGCGGGAGGTGTAACCCCACCGTCCCCTATTCCTAGTGCAAAACCAATTTTCATCATGGCGCAGCCTATTGCAATTCCTGCAGGAACGACGGATTTGCCGGATCTAGGTTACCCGCTACCCATTTTTAATGGGCTAGTTGAGGAAGATGCGGAACTCCACATTAGGGAGTTTCAAAAGCTGATGTTTAACTGTCGCATCCAAGAAGAAGGACATTTAATGATGTTCTTCAATATGACTCTCAAAGGAAGAGCTGCCATATGGTATCATGGTTTAGAAGCCGGAACCATATTGAATATTGATTCATTTTATGGAGCTTTTCGAAGGGAGTTTGCCCTTGAAAGGGGTGGGCAATATTGGTTGCGTCTACTCAACGTGACCCGCCAAGAACCACACGAGGATATTCGTGCGTATGCGAAGAAAATAAAAGAGGTTTTCCGTAAGTTGGACACCTCTATTCCTATCCCTGCAGCTGCCCAATTGCAATATTTCCTACATGGTTTGGACTTTAATATCCAATTGCAGTTGAGTAGTGTCCCGTTGGGGGATATAGATACTGCCATTACACGAGCACAAGAGGTGGAATCCCGACTACAAGCAGCCTATGCTTCTCGAGGCAATTCGAATATGGGTTTAGTATTGAAAAATAATGTGGCAATGGCCAATGGCAGTAGTGGCCAAGGGATAGCGATGGGGCTAACCCTAATGGGAGAGGGAACATGATGCAGAATGTCCCTTTATTACCAGCTCCCCCTAGCATGTCGATGCCTATGGGCAGTCAAATGGCTCCAAATGGTGGAGGCCAGGCGGTCAATTCTAATACCATGCCTGTGGCTCAACAACCAGTGCCTAATCGAATTGTTAGGCCGATGGAACGACATGTTAATGACCAAGACTATGAGTCGAGCGCTTCCAATGTTCTTGGCGAGGTTAAGGACATGATGAAGCATTATATCGACATGATTACGGAGCAGTATCGACAAATAGCCATTGACGTCAACTTCCTTAAAAAACAACAAAATTTGATAGGAAGTAGATACCCAGATGAGGGTGCACCTTCGAGGTTTAGCTGCAAATGGTGTGGTGGGCAACACTATCCAAGAAATTGCCCAAATGTTAAGTGCGACATCTATGGAAAATCTGGCCATTTAGCAGCTACTTGCTGGAGTAAGATCAGTTCCCTCCAGCGAGGAAGTCGGCAACTAGGGCCTGTTAATCATCGTGCGCAAGGAAATGATTCCCAGCGAGAAGATGGGCCTAAACAAATACTCCAACGACCAAAGACTACAGTGGAGGAGCTACCCAGTGTCTGCGAGCTGTTCTTACAAGAGGTCAAAAGGGTAGAGAAGCCGACAAGGATAAGCCTGTCGACGGAAACCCTAAACAAGGCGACAAAGGAACACAAGTTTTGGATCCTGCCATGGAAGGGGGACCTTTGAAGCCCGTATAAAGTAAAGCCGATAAGGAACCACCAAAGAAGAAGGTGAAAGTTAAGAAAGAGGCAATAAAGCCGATTTAGCGACCTAAAGAGCGGATGGTTTGGCGTGAAAAGCGAGCTCTATCGAACTATCATGAATTCGATTTGGCGAGCTCTCTTTGTGAAGTCAAGCCGGATGTGAATCTGTTACAGCTTATTAAGCTTTCCCTAGGAGTACGCAAGGAATTTAGAAAGATCCTACGTACCGGGTATATCGTAGAACCTTTGGGTATTGCGCGAGTTGGTGATGACTGGTTCGAGCATGCTGAGAAGCATTGCCCAAGGGTTGTAGCCTATGTCGATGGGATATTAGTAGATTATGCCATTGTCGACGTGGGATCATCTGTTAACATTATGAGTTCTGAACTAATGGAAAGGTTGGGTCTTGCGATCCAGAAAGATACCTCCACAATTCTCAGAATGGCAGATGATAGTTTCAGATAGCCAGAAGGCTGCATTACTAAGGTCCATGTCACTATTGCAAATGTAGAATGCCTGTTGGACTTTAGGGTGATTCGTTTTGCAGGCCGTCCAAGTTACCAAGTATTACTCAGACGACCTTGGATCTTGCAAGCGGATTGCCAAGTAGATATACCCGCCCCTCAACTAATATTCGGTAGAGGTGCCCAGCATGTGGTGGTTGATGCTTATCCTAAGTCCCCGCAGAGTGAGAGAGCTCCTCTATCTTCTATAGAATTGGAGACATTAGAAGATTTATATGCCAGTGAGACATCATCAAGTGATGAGTCCAAAGAGGGATCCACCATGGAAGACATCTATCAGATCACTTTGAACGAGCCGATAGAGGGCCAAGATCGTATAAGAGATGCAGATGTTATCGAGCTAGACCTTGGTACGCCTGATGATTCACGGCCAATCAAATTAGGTTCTATGCTCAGCACAGTAGAAAGGGAGGACTATGTGGCCTTGATTCAGGAATTCCGTGATATCTTTGCCTGGAGTTATGATGAGCTGAGAGGCATTCCTCCTAGTCTTGCTGTTCATACAATCCCGTTGAAAGAGGGCACTCGTCTTGTACGATAGAAAGTAAGGCGTATGCCTTTCGAACTGAGGGACGGGCGGGCTGTTTGAAGAGTTACAGAAGCTTCTGAAAGCGGGTTTGATTTTTCATGTGCAACACACGGAATGGTGTTCGCCGGTTGTGATCAGAAAAAAGAAAAATAATCAAATTCGATTATGTGTAGACTTTAGGGAGCTGAATAAGCAGACAGTTAAGGACTACTACCCGTTGCCATTTATTGACCAGATTTTGGATCAATTAGCGGGTAGGGAGATATATTCGTTTATGGATTGCTTTGCAGGATATAACCAGATGGCAATTGCAGAAGAGGACAAGTTGAAAACAACTTTTATTACTGTATTTGGTACTTTTGCGTACCATGTGATGGCCTTTGGTTTATGCAATGCACCTGGTTCGTGGCAACGAACAGCAGATAAGACATTCGGTGACATATCCCCTGAAGAGTTGAAGGTGTTTATTGATGACATAGGGGGCGCCACCGTGAGAGAAAGGCAGTTGATCATTTTAAGAAAATGCTTTGAGCACTGTAGACAATTTTGCATCGCCTTAAATCCACGGAAGTGTGTTTTTGGAGTACCTTATGGGCTATTGCTGGGTCATGTGGTCAGTTCGGTTGGAATTGCGACAGACCCTAAGAAGGTCAAAGTTATAGTTGCCATGGGTCCACCACGCACTCCGAAGGAAGTTCATAGCTTTCTGTCTTCGGTTGGTTATTACCGTAGATTCATCAATGCCTTGGTAGAAAGAACGTTGCCGCTTACAAATTTATTGTCCTTTAGCTGTTTGTTTGTATGGGGTGACTCTTGTAAGGTAGCATTCGAGGATGTGAAACAAGAGCTAGCAAGAGCTCCTGTTTTAAAAGCACCTAAAAGAGGTGAGGTGTTCTATATATTTTCAGCAGCCACCATGTATAGTATCTGTTGTTTAGCCTAAATTTGGGAAGAGAAGTGATACCACCCGATTGCTTTTGCTAGTGGAAGCTGGGGGTATCCGAAATCAATTATACCTACATGGAGAAGTTATGTCTAGCGATGGTCTTTGGGACCAAGAAATTCAGGCATTATATTCTCTATGAGAAAGTCGTGCTTTATACGAATGCGGAGGGACTTCGATTATTGATGAATAAGCTACAGCCGCCTGATCATCTAGCAAAGTGGTTGATCACTTTGCAGGAATTTGATTATGAAATCAGGAGTAAGCCACCAAGGTTGCAAGGCATCGTGGAATGTCTTGTGGACTTTGGGGAGCCGAAAGAATCTGTGGCCGAAGGTAGTGACATGGAGTTGTTATTTAAAATAGATACGGCATCTATTCCCTCCTGGTATGCTGCAATAACGCATTATTTATCGATGGGAGAGGCGGGATCCAAATTATCTAAAGTTGAGAGAAGGAAAATTAAGCAGCAAGCATTAAAGTTTGCTTTGATCGTAGGTACATTATATCGGCAAGGGGTTGATGACATCTATCGCCGATGTGTGATGCCTGATGAGGTGCCATTCATTTTGGAAGAGTGCCATGATTTTGCTTGCGGTGGCCATTTTGCTGGATGGCTTACAGCACAAAAGGCTTTAAGAGCAGGCTATTGGTGGCCTGCCATCTTCCAGGATGCGTTTGCATATGTTAAGAGATGCGATATTTGTCAACGACATGATAGTCGCAAGAATAGGTTTCGACCACTCACCCCTATTATGGCGATACTTCCATTTGAGAAGTGGGGAATAGACTTTGTGGGTCCTATTACTCCGTCGTCGACTGCACAAAAGAGGTATATCATTGTAGCAACTGACTACTTCACAAAGTGGTCAGAAGCACGTGCAACAAGGAAAGATGATGCTAAAGAAACTGCTAGTTTCCTTTTAGAGCAGATAATATGCCGTTTTGGTCTGCCGAAATAATTAGTGTCGGACCGCGGAACCCATTTCCTGAATAAGGTGATCAAAGGTTTGACAGAGACTTGGCAAATCAAGCATAATAAGACAACCCCATATAACCCGCAAGCCAATGGGCGAGTTGAAAGCACCAACAAGTAGCTTGTGGGCATCCTGTCCAAAATTGTGTCGGAAAAGAAACGGGATTGGGATAAAAAGTTATATGTGGCAGTGTGGGCCTACAATACGACTTTCAAACGAGCCACTGGCCATACCCCGTTCAAGTTAGTATATGGGGAGGAGTGTGTCTTGCCTTTAGAGATTGAGCTGCCGACTATTCGGTTTGCCATCAATCATTCTTTGAGTGAGGAAGACACACTTTTTGAGCGCTTGACGACACTAGCACATTTAGATGAGCTTAAGCTACAGAGCTTATTGCACCAAGAAGTGGCGAAGCACCGAATGAAGCAGTTACATGACCTTAAAGCCAAGAAATACACCTTCAAGAAAGGACAGCTTGTTCTGTATTATGACGCACGATGTGAATTATTTCCAGGCAAGCTAGAGCCCAAATGGGACGGGCCCTATAGGATCATGAGAATAGGAAAGAATAAATCTACAGTCTTGTTAGCTGACCTTGAGGGGATAGAATTTAATAATAAGGTTAATCTTAATAAAATTAAACCTTATTATTTCTGATTGCACTAATACTATGACTGCCTTGCAGGTCTGGGAGAGATCGATCAAACATCTGCAAGGAAATCGTGGTAGAGGTTGATGGGTCGTCTGATCCCTTATTTAGAACACCCATATTTAGAACAGAGGTATCATCAGGGAAAGCTCATTTGGTGGAGCAAAGGATACAAGGTGACTGAGCAAGAAGGTGGGACATTTATTTGGGAGATCAAGGTCTTCTGCCATCATTGCCTACAAATGTTGACGAGCATCCCTGTTGAATTCAATGATGATGGAGGGATGGAGCCTACAGTCCACCTGTTGAATATGCTGAATTTCGATTACCATAATTACGAGTAGAGTTCCGGATGGCGGGATATGTAAACCCTTTATGGACGTACACCTTGTACTTTGATGGGGCATCCAGGGGTGCATGCAAAAAAGGAAGTGTAGGAGTTGTCATCCGAGACCCCCGACGGCGCATTGTCATGAAGTTAGCTGCTTATCTCGGGGTGAATTTTACCAATAATATGGTAGAATACAAAGCCCTGATTATGGGTCTAAATATTGCAAAGAAGGGTGGTATCCGCCAGTTATTGGTGAAAGGAGACTCTCAGTTGGTTTTAAATCAACTCAATGGGACGTATATGGTACGAAACCCCATTCTTTGCATGTACCATCATGCTGCCATAGCCCTGCTAGACGAATTTGATAGAGTGTCTTTTCAGCTGATTCCACGGAATTGGAATTAGTTTGCTGATTCACTGGCTAATTTTGCGTATGAAGAAAACCTCTTCTTTAATTGTGGCCCTTGTCCCGATATATCTATTGACGATGAGACAGGACCTGGTCGTTTGTGGGGTATGCTTTCTGAACATGCCCTCTTTGGCAGACGATGGTTGATCTGGGTGATGTAGAGGGTAGGCGAGACTCATCTGCCTTTATTATCTTGGACCCACAGACTGATTAGACGACATGTGATGCGAACACCTCTTGCGATATACGCAGGAGGGATGGGTCATAATTTAATGCACCTAGTTTAGGGCTATGAGCCCTGTTCCCCTGGGAATGGTATGCTTTGATGTCTATCATAGTTGTTTCCAGGAGGATATTATGTGTAGTATTGTTTGATTTCATTAGGCCAAGAGGGGTGATTCAGTTTTGTAGTGAAGTGTTTCATTTCATTAGGCCAAGAGGGCCATTTCCCTGTCTAGTGCGAGTGCGTTTAATCGGGTTTTTTTAAGTGTTGTGCTGGACAAGTTTCGTGTTCGTGAATGTTGGTGGAGCCTGGAGGAGCCTTTGCTGTGATGGAAGCTTCTTGTGGCCAATCCAGGTGATATCTCTCCTTTACGAGTACCTTTCTTTCCTGTTATATGTGTTTTTGTACTTGTCGAGGGGATATATTTTTATTGGGGACCGGCAACCAAGGCATGAAGTCCCAGGTTTAGGCTAAGTATGTTTGAGGGAGGTCGGAGTAGTCATTGCCTCCTGTAAAGACATTGTCAGGCATTGAAAGACCTGTTTTAGAAGGAAGTCCTAATGGCCCTGTTCTGCTAGCCTACTAGGCAGCCGTTCTAGGAGTTCTTGTTAGTAGTGAGGCAACTAGAGAAGCCTGCCAGAAGATAATAATGATGATGCCAAGAAACCCTGAACATCCCAAAAGATGAATATAAATACGAAGGTGTGTAAAAAGGGGTTCTAACCCCTATCAAAGAAAAGAAATGAAATGAAAATGTATAGGCAGTTGACCATTGCCTTGCGAAGGCCTAGTAGGTTCCTGGGGACGAGTCAGACCCGGGGCCGATACCTTGTCTTCCGAGGGGTGGCTTCTTGCTTCTTCTTTTTTTAATGATGACAAAACAAGGCAGGTTGGAGCGAAAATAAAAGTGAGCGTTAGAAAAGGATTAAGTGTCGCCTTGCGAGGGCTTGGTAGGTTCTTGGGTGCCGAGACAGGTCCTGAGGCCGATGCCCTGTTCTCCTTGGGTCACTATGCTCAGCTCCCTCCTTTTTACATGCCCAAGTATGTTAATAAAATAAAAACCCTAAAAGAAGAAATATACTGAAAGAAAATACTCCTTGATCAGGCTATAGGAGTCCTCGACTTGTAGGAGCTCCTAATTGTGTTGTCTTTAGTTGGTAAGTAGTTCAGACTACCACTTAGGGCAACCTCTTTGACAATTCTTTTTAGTTTGGCTGTGTTGGAGCAGTTGGTTAGTGACTCACTTTGGATCTTCTATTAAATGATGCTAGGCCTACTCTTTGTGGATGGCATGCCTTGGTTCTGTCCAGGCATAGGGGGAGCATTGTGTTGAGTTTTATTATATATTTGTTTTGTATCAGCTTGATGCTTCTTTGGTTGTTTATGTGCAGATATGTTCGTGGATTCGATGGGCTGAGTCGCCCTATCCCGTGGTCGCCAATGAGAGCGGAATTTTGGTGCCGAAAAGTGCTTAAAAATAGCTAAAAATTATGAATATCAAGGGAAAAATATTCACCGTCAAAGGCGGCGGCTCGATCTAGGACGATTTTAAGTGCCAAAGTGCTTTAGAGGTGCCCTAGAGAGACACTTGTTGATTTTTCATAATTTTTTAGACAGTCGTGCGGGTTGACACGAGCTACTAGCCAATGCGTGATGCCAAGCCGGACGCCCAGGATTTTTCAGAGCTCAATTTGGAGTCCGGACGGGGAAGGAGCCAAGAAACCGGTCAAGATACGAAGGGGTGGACACTTGGGAGGCCAAAATTGGGCATGCCTTTTGAGTTTGGACCCTCCCACCCAAAATTTTATGCACCTCTTGATCAAAAAACGTGGAGAGAGAAGGAAGACATGGCGTGATCAAGAAATAGCGCATTTTTCGCTCTCTCTCCTCTCTCATCATGATTGTGGGCTGTGAGTACCCCATGGAACAGACATTGGGGTTGATCTTCTCCTTCTTGGCCGATCTTATTGCCGCCCTTCACCCGTAGAATGGTGGACTGAATGCTGAGATGGAAATCTAGTCTTTCTCTCTCCTCCCTCTCTCTCTTCTAAGGGGGAATTCATGTGGGAAGAGAAAAGAAGAAGAAAGAATGGTGGAGGCTTGTCCGGCATTGATCGGATTGCTCCATGGGCTGGAAATGGTGATTTGTGATCGTGCTGAGCATGAAGTGCTGCTAATTTTCAGGTTTGCAGCCATGGACATGAAACCCGAAACACGCAAATAAGCGGTAATTCAATTTTTTCAAAGGAAATTTGAGATTTCATGGCTTTTGATTGATAAAATGTTGTTCATGTGGGCTAAAAATTGTTTATGTTGCTGTTTTCCATGAGTACTTGTTGATCATAATTAGAAAATTAGAAAAATATGCATCTTGTGGCTCAAAATAATACACTAAAACACGTAAAATATAGAAAATCAAGGAAAAATGATATTTTTGGGCATAAAAATGGAAGAATGGATAGGAACACTAACTAAATGTTCATTTTTGTTGCAAGAAGGAACTAAGGGCCACAGCCCATAATCTATTTTGAATTTTTAGTAATAAAATAATGCAAAAAATAAGGAAAAATACAAGAAAAATAGAGAAAAAACACTAAAAATAGGGAAAAAATGCATTTTGGGTGCGGAAAATTAATGAAAATTAAGAACAATGTTCGTGAATGTTTGTGGGGACTAAAGCATGAGGACTTGCCTCAGTTCATCCCCACCTTCTTGTTCTAGTGTGGTTTTCTCGCTTTTTACACATAAAATGATGGCAAAATGCCCTATAAATCTATACCACAATGCAACATTTGATCGATGGGAGGGTAGAGTGGTTAAAATGTGTCTAAATGTGGAGTAAAATGATGAAAAGATTGCTGGATTTTGGTTGCATGCCATATAGGTCGGTGAATAATTATAAAATAAGGGTCTAGTAGCACGAGGGTTCCCTCGGTGCTAGGTTCGTGCAACGCCGCATAAGAACAGTAATTGAAAATCATTGAAAGGATGTTTTCCACATGTGCACAATATTGATTTCATAATTGTTTGAGCACTTGGCATCCACAATATGCATAAATCATGGAAATATTTAAAGGTATCAGAAATCCTGGATGCACAGCAATTGTTTTCGTTAGGACCTTGACCCACGTTGAGTGAGAGACAGGACACCCTAAGCCATAGGCTAGTCGTGGGGTCTAAGGGAAAGAGAAGTAAGGACAATGGTACATTCCTGTATATGATTAAATGGTACCTTGAGTGGATTTTGTACGGAATGTTTATATGTTGAGCGACACATCGAGGGGCCAATCCCCAAGGTGTAGGAGAGTCGCAGATGGGTGGCGGCACTCAGCCATTAGAGGACCCCCTATGTCTGTGCTTCATGCCATTAGGCAATGTGTAAGGGACTCCCTCTGAGGAGTAGTGGGTGAGAGAAAAGTGGACTACAAACGACGTAATACAAACACAAGATATTTAGGAAGGCAATGTATGTGTCATCAACGCTCCTGGCCGCGAGGCCGTGGGGTTGTTCAGCGCGTGAGATAGAGGTCCGGCTAGTGCACGAGCCAGTGCCGGCCCGTTCTATGTTCCATCAACGACGGAGTAATAGGACCCACAAAGTCTATTCCCCACTTCTCAAATGGAAGTATCGCCATAATAGGGGGTGAGTGGTCGTTTCCTATTCTCTCGACTATCATGTCGTTGACAAATATCACATCTCTTAACATACGCAAACACATCCTAGAAGATGGCAGGCCACCAATAACCTGCTCTTAAAGCCTTTTGTGTTGTAAGCCGTCCAGCAAAATGGCCTCCGCAAGCAGAATCATCGCACTCTTCCAAAATGAATGGCACCTCATCAGGCATCACACATCGGCGATGGATGTCATCAACCCCTTCCCGATATAATGTACCTGCGATCAAGGCAAACTTTAACGCTTGCTGCTTAATTTTCCTTCTCTCAGCTTTAGATAATTCGGATCCCGCCTCTCCCGTCGATAAATAATGCGTTATTGCAGCATACCAGGAGGGAATAGATGCCGTATCTATTTTAAATAACAACTCCATGTCACTACCTTCAGCCACAGATTCTTTCGGCTCTCCAAAGTCCACAAGACATTCCACGATGCCTTGCAACCTTGGTGGCTTACTCCTGATTTCATAATCAAATTCCTGCAAAGTGATCAACCACTTTGCTAGACGATCAGGCGGCTGTAGCTTATTCATCAATAATCGAAGTCCCTCCGCCTTCGTATAAAGCACGACTTTCTCATAGAGAATATAATGCCTGAATTTCTTGGTCCCAAAGACCATCGCTAGACACAACTTCTCCATGGAGATATAATTGATTTCGGATGCCCCCAGCTTCCGGCTAGCAAAAGCAATCGGGTGGTACCACTTCTCTTCCCAAATTTGGGCTAAACAGCAGCTGATACTATACATGGTGGCTACTGAAAATATATAGAACACCTCACCTCTTTTAGGTGCTTTTAAAACGGGCGCTCTTGCTAGCTCTTGTTTCACATCCTCGAATGCTACCTTACAAGGGTCACCCCATTCAAACAAATAGCTAAAGGACAATAAATTTGTAAGTGGCAACGTTCTTTCTGCCAAGGCGTTTATGAATCTACGGTAATAACCAATCGAAGACAGAAAGCTATAAACTTCCTTCAGAGTGCATGGTGGACCCATGGCAACTATAACTTTGACCTTCTCGGGGTCTGTCGCAATTCCTACCGAACTGACCACATGACCCAGCAATAGCCCATAAGGTACTCCAAAAACACACTTCCGTGGGTTTAGGGCGATGCAAAATTGTCTACAGTGCTCAAAGCATTTTCTTAAAATGATCAACTGCCTTCCTCTCATGGTGGCAGCCCCTAAGTCATCAATAAACACCTTCAACTCTTCAGGGGATATGTCACCGAATGTCTTATCTGTTGTTCATTGCCACGAACCAGGCACATTGCATAAACCAAAGGCCATCACATGGTACGCAAAAGTACCAAATACAGTAATAAAAGTTGTTTTCAACTTGTTCTCTTCCGCAATTGCCATCTGGTTATATCCTGCAAAGCAATCCATAAACGAATATATTTCCCTACCCGCTAATTGATCCAAAATCTGGTCAATAAATGGCAATGGGTAGTAGTCCTTAACTGTCTGCTTATTCAGCTCTCTAAAGTCTACACATAATCAAATTTGATTATTCTTCTTTTTTCTAATCACGACTGGCGAACATCATTCCGTGTGTTGCACAGGAAAAATCAAACCTACTTTCCGAAGCTTCTGTAACTCTTCAAACAGCCCGTCCCTCAGTTTGAAAGGCATACGCCTTACTTTCTGTCGTATAGGACGACTGTCCTCTTTCAACGGAATTGTATGAACAGCAAGACTAGGAGGAATGCCTCTCAGCTCATCATAACTCCAGGCAAAGATATCACGGAATTCCTGAATCAAGGCCACATAGTCCTCCCTTTCTGTTGTGCTGAGCATAGAACCTAATTTGATTGGCCGTGAATCATCAGGCATACCAAGGTCTAGCTCAATAACATCTGCATCTCTTATATGATCTTGGGCCTCTATCGGCTCCTTCAAAGTGATCTGATAGATGTCTTCCGTGGTGGATCCGTCTTTGGACTCATCACTCGATGATGTCTCACTGGCTGATAAATCTTCTAATGTCTCCAATTCTATAGAAGATAGAGGAGCTCTCTCACTCTGCGGGGACTCAGGATAAGCATCAACCACCACACACTAGGCACCTCTGCCGAATATTAGTCGACCGGCGGGTATATCTACTTGGCAGTCCGCTTGCAAGATCCAAGGTCGTCCGAGTAATACTTGGTAACTTGGACGCCCTACAAAACGAATCACCCTAAAGTCCAACAGGCATTCTACATTTGCAACAGTGACATGGACCTTAGTAATGCAGCCTTCCGGCTGTCTCAAACTATCATCTGCCATTCTGAGAATTGTGGAGGTATCTTTCCGGATCGCAAGACCCAACCTTTCCATCAGTTCAGAACTCATAATGTTAACAGATGATCCCGTGTCGACAATGGCATAATCTACTAATATCCCATCGACATAGGCTGCAACCCTTGGGCAATGCTTCTCAGCATGCTCGAACCAGTCATCACCAACTCGCGCAATACCCAAAGGTTGTACGATATACCCGATACGTAGGATCTTTCTAAATTCCTTACGTACTCCTGGGGAAAGCTTAATAAGCTGTAAGAGATTCACATCCGGCTTGACTTCGCAAAGAGAGCTCGCCAAATCGAATTCATGATAGTTCGATAGATCTCGCTTTTCACGCCAAACCATCCGCTCTTTAGGTCGCTGAGCCGGCTTTATTGCCTCTTTCCTAACTTTCACCTTCTTCTTTGGTGGTTCCCTATTGGCTTTACTTTCCAAGGGCTTCAAAGGTCCCCCTTCCATGGCAGGATCCAAAACTTGCGTTCCTTTGTCGCCTTGTTTAGGGTTTCCGTCGACAGGCTTATCCTTGTCGGCTTCTCTACCCTTTTGACCTCTTGTAAAAACAGCTCGCAGATTAGAGGTTTCAGCATCATTAACACGTACAGCCTCAATCAAACTAACCCCACTCCCACTGGGTAGCTCCTCCACTGTAGTCTTTGGTCATTGAAGTATTTGTTTAGGCCCGTCTTCTCGCTGGGAAACATTTCCTTGTGCACGATGATTAACAGGCCCTGGTTGCCGACTAGCTCGCTGGAGGGAACTGATCTTACTCTAGCAAGTAGCTGCTAAATGGCCGGATTTTCCACAGATGTCGCACTTAACATTTGGGTAATTTCTTGGATAGTGCTGCCCACCACACCATTTGCAACTAAACCTCGAAGGTGCACCCTCATCTGGGTATCTACTTCCTATCAAATTTTGTTGTTTTTTAAGGAAGTTGACATCAACGGCTATTTGCCGATACTGCTCCGTAATCATATCGGTATAATGCTTCATCATGTCCTTAACCTCGCCAAGAACATTGGAAGCGCTCGACTCATAGCCTTGGTCATTACCATGTCGTTCCATCGGCCTAACAATTCGATTAGGCACTGGTTGTTGAGCCACAGGCATGGTATTAGAATTGACCGCCTGGCCTCCACCATTTGGAGCCATTTGACTGCCCGTAGGCATCGACATGCTAGGGGGAGCTAGTAATAAAGGGACATTCTGCATCATATTCCCTCTCCCATTAGGGTTAGCCATCGCTATCCCTTGGCCACTACTGCCATTGGCCATCGCCATATTGTTTCCCAATACTAAACCCATATTCGAATTGCCTCAAGAAGCATAGGCTGCTTGTAGTCGGGATTCCACCTCTTGTGCTCATGTAATGGCAGTATCTATATCCCCCAAGGAGACAGTACTCAACTGCAATTGGATGTTAAAGTCCAAACCATGTAGGAAATATTGCAATTGGGCAGCTGCGGGGATAGGAATAGAGGTGTCCAACTTACGGAAAACCTCTTTTATTTTCTTCGCATAAGCACGAATATCCTCGTGTGGTTCTTGGCGGGTCACGTTGAGTACACGCAACCAATATTGCCCACCCCTTTCAGGGGCAAACTCCCTTCGAAAAGCTCCATAAAATGAATCAATATTCAATATGGTTCCAGCTTCTAAACCATGATACCATATAGCGGCTCTTCCTTTGAGAGTCATATTGAAGAACATCATTAAATGTCCTTCTTCTTGAATGCGACAGTTAAACATCAGCTTTTGAAACTCCCTAATGTGGAGTTCCGCATCTTCCTCAACTAGCCCTTTAAAAATGGGTAGCGGGTAACCTAGAGCCGGCAAATCCGTCGTTCCTGCTGGAATTGCAATAGGATGTGCCATGACGAGGATTGGATTTGCACTAGGAATAAGAGAGGGTGGGGTTACACCTCCCGCACTTGATGTAGACTGGCTTATGGAAGAAAGGGGAGCACTAGAGCTTCCACCTTCTCCTAACTTACTGCTTGTGGCTCTAAGACCACTAGATCCACTCCCTCGTAAGGGTTCAGCACCGCTACGCTTAGGGGAATATCTCCTAAAAATTTCAGCATGTTGCCTAGCTCTTTCGTCTCTTTCTTGCTTTTGGATTTCTGCTAGACGATGCTTATCGATAAATAACGGATCAATCACAGTGTCCTTTGGCATAAACTGCTAGTTGGTCCCTAGACAACCAGGATTCGAGGACCGCTACTTTTAAGCGGCTCCCGGCAGACGCACCACTGATGGAACCTAGAACGGGCTGGCACTGGCTCGTGCACTAGCCGGACCTCTATCACACGCGCTCAACAACCCCACGGCCTCGCGGCCAGGAGCGTTGATGACACATACATTGCCTTCCTAAATATCTTGCATCTGTATTACGTCATTTGTAGTCCACTCTTCTCTCACCCACTGCTCCTCAGAGGGAGTCCCTTACACATTGCCTAATGGCACGAAGCACAGACATAGGGGGTCCTCCAATGGCTGAATGCCGCCACCCCTCTGCAACTCTCCTACACCTTGGGGATTGGCCCCTCAGTGCGTCGCTCAACATATAAACATTTCGTACAAAATCCACTCAAGGTACCATTTAATCGTATACAGGAATGTACCATTGTCCTTACTTCTCTTTCCCCTAGACCCCACGACTAGCCTATGGCTTAGGGTATCCTGTCTCTCACTCAACGTGGGTCAAGGTCCTAATGAAAGCAATTGCTGTGCATCCAAGATTTCTGATACCTTTAAATATTTCCATGATTTATGCATATTGTGGATGCTAAGTGCTCAAACAATTATGGACTCAATATTGTGCACACCGAGGAAACCCTCGTGCTACTAGGCTCTTATCCTATAATTATTCACCGACCTTTATGGCATGCAAACAAAAACCAGCAATCTTTTCATCATTTTACTCCACATTTAGACACATTTTAACCACTCTACCCTCCCATCGATCAAATGTTGCATTGTTGTATAGATTTATAAGGCATTTTGCCATCATTTTATGTGTAAAAAGCGGGAAAAACACACTAGAACAAGAAGGTGGGTTTGAACTGAGGCAAATCCTCATGCTTCAGTCCCCACAAACATTCACGAACATTGTTCTTAATTTTCATTAATTTTCCGCACCCAAAATGCATTTTTCCCCTATTTTTTGTGGTTTTTCTCTATTTTCCCTTATTTTTTGTATTATTTTATTACTAAAAATTCCAAATAGGTTATGGGCTGTGGCCCTTAGTTCCTTTTTGCAACAAAAAATGAAAATTTAGTTGGTGTTCCTATTTATTCTTCCATTTTTATGCCCAAAAAATATCATTTTCCCTCGATTTTCCATAATTTACGTGTTTTAGTGTATTATTTTGAGTCACAAGATGCATGTTTTTCTAATTTTCTGATTATGAACAGCAAGGACTCCTGGAAAACAGCAACATAAACAATTTTTCGCCCACATGAACAACACTTTATCAATCAAAAGCCATGAAATCTCAAATTTCCTTTGAAAAAATTGAATTACCGCTTATTTGCATGTTTCGGGTTTCATGTCCATGGCTGCAAATCTGAAAATCAGCAGCACTTTATGCTCATGACGATCACAAGTCACCATTTCCAGCCCGTGGAGCAATCCGATCGATGCCGGACAAGCCTCCATCATTCTTTCTTCTTCCCTTCTCTTCCCACATGAACTCCCCCTGAGAAGAGAGAGAGGGAGGAGAGAGAAAGACTGATTTTCTCTCTCCCTCTACAGGCTGCCAATGGAGGAGCGAAGACAGGCAATAGAGTCCGCAGGGAAGGAGAAGATCAACCCCATTTTTTGTTGGATAGGTTATTTGCAGCCTGGAAATCATCCATCAAGAGGATGGAGCGAAAAATACGCCGCCTGTAGCCCACGCTCCTTCACGCCATGAAAAATCGTTTTTTCCTCTTCTTTTCATGTCTCATAAAATTTGGGCCCCCTCCCAAAGGTCATGCCCATTTTGGCCAACAAAAGTCCACCTCTTCAAATCTTGACCAATTCTTGGCCATTTCCCCGTCCGGACTCGGAATTGAACTCTGAAAAATCCTAGGTGTCTGGCTTGGCATCCCACATTGGCCAGTAGCTCGTGTCAACCCGCACGACTGTCTGAAAAATTATGAAAAATCAACAAGTGTCGCTCGGGCACCTTTAAAGCACTTTGGTGCTTAAAATCGTCCTAGATCGAGCCGCCGCCTTTGACGGTGAATATTTTTCCCTTGATATTCATAATTTTTAGCTATTTTTAAGCACTTTTCGGCACCAAAGGATCATAATAACCACCAACATTCTAAGTGTATATGTGCGAACCCATCTAACCAGGCACTCCATCATCAATATCCACACGTGTTGAGCTTGCCAATCTCAGTACTCCACCTCAAGCTCAACTATTTCTCTGAAACTCCAAGTAAGCTTTGAAATTTTCAAAGCTTCTCTACACACCAACATATTTGTGAAAGTGTCAACTATCTAATCATGTATACTAACATATATAAGGTCAATCTCTCCTACACGTATCTTCTCTCACAAAGTGGTAATGCACCTTGATGTGTTTTATCCTAGCATCAAATATTGGGTTCTTAGCTAACTATATGTTGTTCATGTTGTCATGATAAATGACAACTAGACCATCTCCCTACACATCCAAATCACCCAATAACGTTTGCAACCATACCACCTCACATGATTCCATAGCAGCATCTCTATACTCATCCTTTGTACTCGATAAAGCAACTATAGGTTGCTTTTTGCTACTCCATGCAACTACTATACTACCAAGGGAAAACATGGATCCATTGGTAGATCTTTGGTTTGACATGCTATCAGCCCAATCTACATTTGAGTATCTAAACACCTATATATCCTTATCTACCTCATAAAAAAGGTTCATAATGCAAGGAAGATTTCACATACCTCAATATGCATCTAATTGTATCCAAATGAGATTATCTAGTCATCTGTATAAACTGACCAACAAGGCCAATAGCATAGCTTAAGTCTAGCCTTGTGATAATCATGTAAATCAAACTTCCTACTATCCTCTTGAATATAGTGGGGTATTTTATCTCATTTCCAACATCAGCACTCAACTTCACATTTTGCTCCACTGGCACTAAAGAGGCTTACACGCTATCATACCATACTTAACCAACATATCCAAGTCATACTATCTTTGGAATATCCATATGCCATCATCACATCTAATCGCCTCAATACCAAGAAAGTACCTTAGCTCACCCAAATCCTTCATCTCAAACTTCTTCTTCACAAGATCCTTGACTTCAGCAATCCCATTGTCACTGTCATTGATAATTATCAAGTCATCCACGTAGCTGACTATGATGACCAAAATTGCATCTCCCTTTCTCACATAAAGTGAGTAATTATAATTAGAAACATAAAATCCATTGTTGAAAAGATACTCTTTTGATCTTGTGAGACCATACTCTAGGCTCTTGCTTCAACCAGTGTGTGAGAGAGAAGGGAAGACCATAGAAAGAGTAACTTATAGAGTTAAGAGTGAGTACACAAAGTGCACAATGAAAGTGAGAGGGGATAGGAAAAGAGGAGAGAAAGGTTAGCAAGACATGAGATAAGGCCAACTCCACATCATAGCAAGTAACTCATATTATTGAAAAGGAAATATACAACTCTTGTCAAAGAAAGTCTCTAGAAAAACTTTAGCAAATATATGCTACTCAATCTTACAGATGCACATTATAAGTGCCTCTATGGAATTATTATATAGAAAAGGAGTTGGATGTGCTCTATGTCCATCATCATGATCCTATAAAGCTAGTAGGTAGATGTCTATGTATTGTGGCTACAATAATTGCTTTTGCCTAGGCTAGAGTAGGCCACTTTTTCCTCAAATGCAAAAGTTGTTGTGTACAATTTGCTAAGGCTAGAGTAACCACTTTTACCAAGGATGCAAAAGAGGTCATCGATATTTGTGAAATGAAGGTGGAGCTTCTAGGGAAAGATAAAGGTACTCTTGGGAAAAGAGCTCACTCCTATGGCATCAGTAGAGCTCGTTGTCACTAGACCTACACTACTCTAGCTTTGCTAGCATTGCATCTAGAGCTACAATGACTATAATTTAGTAATCCCATATTGAAATCCAATCAATCACACACACACACACACACATATAGAATTACTAGTCACTTATGTTAATAGAAATGGTATTGTAGTAGCCATACAAAATCTTACATATAAGAAATGTATATAAATAAATATTCAATGTGACTCATCTATATGTAAAAAAGGGGGCCATATTACTCTTATTGGACTTGTAGATAAGGGGTTTTCTAAAACCCTTTACCCATAGATGATGTGCCTTACTTAAAAAGAGTGAATTTTTGGGCTAAAGCATGATGCCAAAAACTCTATAAAAATTAAAGAAGTGGATAGCATCCTTGCCTACATATACTTCCCAAACCTTTTGGAAAATTTTGTTGGGATAAAGGGCAATGCATGTGTCCGCCCGTAAGGGTCAAGTTGTACATAGTACATATACCTATCTAAAACATTATTGAGGTACACTCTTTAGTACCACAAATTGTGTGTCTCTATCTCTTCTCTCTCTCACAACCTTCATCTCTACATAGAAGCTCCATTGCACCTAACTCAACAAACTGGTATTAGAGCTTGGCTCATCAGGCAATCAGGAGCTTGGCATTTCTTCACGTCCGGGAGCTTGAAGTTAAAGAAGAGTTCATTGTGAAGAGTATGCAAGTAGGGCAGCAAGGTTTGAAGCTTCTTCTTGAAGCTTGAAGCTTCCCTCTTCATTTGAGCTTGTTGGCAGTCATCGTTGGCCACTTGGGGACCCTCCCCATCATCTCCAACACTTGGACCATCATTCCAATCTCTTTAGGGCTGAAGATGCCATCAGCATGGGTATGCAAATCTGGTTTTCAGCATGCACAGGACCTACAGCAGTAGGTGCTCTTCATTTGGCATCATGGTTGTGCTCCAAAATTTTCATCTAATGCTTAGCATTGTGTATTGAAGTGTAATATTATACTTGGGGCTAATATACATTCAGCTTCATGTCTAAAATACACAGTATTCAAATCTGAATAAACAGGGCAGCACATATCTTTGTGTGTCTAGTGCATACAGATCATGCTCATTTGATGGCTATTGGATATCTTGATGTTGGATGCTTTGGGAATCATGTGGAATTTTCTTGAGGCCATTTTGAGCTCATATTGGCAAGGATTTGGCTTAGTTTGCAGACATGCTTATGGCTAGAAAACACAGTCCACAGCCTACAATTTATAGGCAACTCTCTGTTCTTTAATGACATTGGTCCTTAGACATGCATGTTGATACGTATACATGCTCAAGTGATGTCAACACTGAGGAATGATATGCCTATGTATTGAAGTACATTTGGGCTAATTTTGACTAAGATTTCACTCAGTTTTTTACAGAGATTTGGATGTTGGAATAACAAAGCTGAATGACATTTTGAATGCGTATGCATTATGTCTTGCTTCTAGACTTGGTCTCAGGCATTCTATACCATGTACATGCTTATGGTTGATGTTACATGCTTGGATTTGATTTTGAAGTACATTTGAGTAGTGACTAAAGGTCATTTTTTGGATTAGCTTTACTTACAAGTCTACTGTTGTACATTCAGGATAGTTTCCTACATATCCAGGGATAGCATACCTCACTGTCAAGAAATTTAATGTTTTGAGCATTTTTTCATGATCTTTGGAGCTCAATCTTAGTCAGCCTAAGAGGTTATTTCAGTTCTGAATTTTCACGACATATTTTTCTTGAATGTCTAGGGGACTGCACTCGTGAATTGCAGGATAGCCAGTTGTATCGTCAAGAATTTCTAGACTACACTCCTAAATTGTAGCACAGCCACCTATATCGTCAAAAATTTCAGGACTGCACTTCGTTTTTGTTAATAAATTGGTATGTTTACTATCATTGAATGATTTTGAGGCATTTTGGCCAATGAACTAATGTATGTTCTTGATGTATATACTTGGAGATATTCCCAACATACTACTGAGTGGATTTTGGAGCTTCCATTGCTTAGCATTAGCTGTCATTTACTATCATACAATTATTTGGTTGTGAATTATGGCTAGTAGCAACAATGACAATCATCTTATGCATATCAAGAAGCTTGAAGGATCACAAAACTTTGGATTTTGGCAAAATCAGTGCTATAATATCTTGTTGCAGAAGAAGCAAACAAAGGCGATTAAAGTAAAGGGAACAAAACCAACTGATGTAGAGCAGGATGACTAGGATGAGCTGAATGAGCTTGCATGCTCGACCATTGAGCTATCAATTTCTGATGCCCTTTTTTTTAACATTGAAGGGTTCGATTCTTCTTATGACATTTGGAAGCAACTAGAAGAATTGTATGCCCAAAAGAGTGCTGCAAAGCAAAGTCTACTGGCTAAAGAAACTCATAGATTTGCGTATGAAAGAGGGTATTGCAATGTCTACTCACTTGAGTGAGTTTACTTTCATTTTTAGTTAGCTTGCCACTTTGAAGTTCAATATTGATGATGAGTTCAAAGCTACATTCTTGCTTTGAACTGTGCTAGAGAGCTAGGATACCTTCAGGAGTGCTATGAGCAATTCTAATGCTATGATTTTGTATGCTGATGTAGAGAGTGCTCTAGTCATGGAAGAAATGAATTGGTAGAACAGCGCATCTAGTAAGTCTTCCAATGATTTGCATACTAGAGGTAGATCACAGCAGAAAGGAAAATATGATATCAAGGGATGCAGTAAATCACGTGATGTTGAATGCCATCATTGTGGCAAGAAGGGTCACTTCAAACGTGACTACTATAAATGGAAGAAACATCAAGGGAAGGGAAAGAAGATAGATGACAATAAGGAAGAGAAAAAAGAGAGTCAACCTACTAAGAAGAGCAATGTAAATATCGAAGAGGTGAATGTAGTTAGCCATAAAAGTGATAGAGTGCACATGCTTTGATAGTTGATATGGATGATGGCATGCACACTTGGATTTTGGATTCAAGTGCCTCTTTTCATGTCACCCCTTACCGTGAGTGGTTTACAAACTATACAAGAGGTCGACATGGTGTTGTCCATCTTGGGGACAATTATGCATGTGACATTGTGTATGTCAGGTGCCAAGGTTATCTCTAGGAGCAAAGAAATACTTTGTCACATTTGTCAATGATGCTACTTGAAAGGTATGGGTTTACACTATTCGTAGCAAGGAGAATTGACAAGTTTCAAAAATTCTTGGCATTGGTAGAGAATCAGACTAATAAGATGCTTAAGTTTCTTCACTCTGACAACGGTGGGGAGTATGTATCCAAAGCCTTTTAGGCATTTTGTGACAGCAAGGGGATAAAGAGGGAGCTCACTACCCCTCATAATCCACCCCAAAATGGAGTTGTAGAGTGCATGAATCGGACCATATAGGATAAGGTTTGTACAATGATGTGTCATGTTGCATTTACCCATGGCTTTTGGTCGGGCAAGCCACCTTCTTATGCTCATTTGCGAGTGTTTGGCTATGAGGCTTTTGTGCACATACGGAAAGAACAACGCAACAAACTGGAACCAAAGTCCTGTAAATGCATATTCCTAGGATACGGTGATGAGGGTGAGATGGGGTATAGACTTTTGGATCCCAAGAAAAGAAAGATAGTATGCAGCAATGATATCATCTTCCGTGAAGATCGCATGCATAAGCAGCTCGAGAAGACTAAGGAAGTCAAGAGGGTTATTTTCAGGGAGGAAGTGTCAAGAATCATGTGGTGGGGGGACTTGCTCAAGATGCTGCGCCGAACACACACAGAATGCACAAGGAGAAGCTCACTCAAGAGACAAGAAGAGGGAGGCCAACACGTTTTCTTGCTGGTTTCTTCTTCTTCTTCCACACTCTTTACAATGCACACAAAGTATAGATAAGATACAACATAAAGGAAAGTGGCCTACTAAGTCAAACAATGCATAACCGACTACACTAGTCGACTGGCGCTATAACTATGCCAGCTGTAAATAGGTGTAACAACCTGAATATAATAAGTGATGAGTCAGTGGCCATGTGAGAGTCATAATGACCACCGACGTGCTAAGTGTAGACGTGTGGACCCATCTAACCAGGCGGTCCATCATCAATGTCCGCATTTGTTGAGCTTGTCATCTCAACACTCCCCCCAAGCTCAACTACATCTCTGCAACTCCAAGTAAGCTTCAAAACTTTTAAAGCTTCTCTGTACCCAATGCCTTTGTGAATATGTTAGCTATCTAATCCTGTGTGCTGACATACACCAAGTCAATCTCACCTACTAGTACCTTCTCTCTCACAAAGTGGTAGTGTACCTCAATATGTTTTGTCCTGGCATGGAACACAGGGTTCCTAGCCAACTGTATACTGCTCATGTTAAATGACAACTGGACCTTCCACATGCACATCCAAATCAGCCATTAACTTTTGTAGCCATACTACCTCACATGCTGCAACAGCAGCACCTCTATACTCAGCCTCTATACTCGACAAAGCAACTGTAGATTGCTTTTTGCTGCTCCAAGCAACTGCTACACTACCAAGAGAGAACATGTATCCGCTAGTAGATCTTCTATCAGACATACTACCAGCCCAATTTGCATCTATGTATCCAAACACCTGTACATCTGTACCTGCCTCATAGAAAAGTCCATAATGTAATGTGGACTTCACATATCTCAATATGCGTCTGATTGCATCCAAATGTGGCTTTCTAGGTACTTGCATAAACTGACTCACAAGACCAACAGCGTAGCTCAATTCTGGCCTTGTAATGGTCATGTAGATCAAACTCCCCACTATCCTCCTGAACATAGTAGGGTCTTCTATCTCATCCCCAACATCAACACTCAACTTTACATTCTGCTCCAATGGGACTGAAAGTGGTTTGCATGCTATCATACCATACTTGGACAACATATCCAAGCCATACTCTCTTTGGGACAGCCATATACCATCATCACATCTGATCACCTCAATGCCAAGGAAGTACCTTAAATCACCTAAATCCTTCATCTCAAACTTCTTCTTCAAAAAATCCTTTACTTCAACAATCCCACTATCACTATCATCTGTAATAATCAAGTCATCCACATAGATGACTATGATGACCAAACCTGCATCTCCCTTTCTCACATAAAGTGAGTGATCAGCATCAGAGACATAAAAGCCAATATTGACAAGATACTCTCTGATCTTGTCAGACCATGCTCTAGGTGCTTGCTTGAGCCCATAGAGTGCCTTCTTCAACTTGCACACATACGTGGGATGCTCTAAATCTTCATAACCTGATGGCTAATCCATATACACTTCTTCTTGCAAATCACCATGTAAGAAGGCATCCTTCACATCCATTTGCTACAATATCCAACCTTTGGCTACTGCCAAAGCAATCACACATCTGACAGTTGCCATCCTAGCAACTGGATTGAAGGTTTCATCATAATCTATGCCATATGTCTGGGCATAGCCTTTTGCAACCAGCCTAGCTTTGTACCTACTAATAGAACCATCTGCATTGTGCTTAATCTTATAAACCCACTTACATCCTATAGCTTTCTTGCCCTTTGGCAATGATACTAGATCCCAAGTCTTATTGGCCTCTAATGTAGCCATCTCCTCATCCATTGCTGCATCCCAATGAGTATGACCAACAACATCCTCAAAACAAGTGGGCTCAACATCCTCAACTAGTTTCACCATATAAGCATAATGGTGAGCTGCATAACCTTCAAAACCAAATTTTTTAACAGGGTATCTCACCCTGCTAGACATGCGTACCACTGGATCACTCAATGGAGTCTTTGCATTGACGCGTGCTCTCTACACACCTGAAGTCCTCACTGAAGGAATGCCAAGCTCATCATCCCAGCTCTCTGAGCCACTGGAGTCTCCATCAAGAACTGCATCAATGCCATCTGACACTTTATTCTTTCCTTTGTCTTTACCTGTAGTGCTACTAGATGCACTTGAAGATGTAGAGCTACTCCTTAGTCTCCCAGACCAAGGACTACCAGATGATGTCTCTGGTCCACTAAGAGTCCGTGATTCTTGCTTTTCAGCCTGCACATGAGTGTCATAATCATCATCATCATCCAATGCATCACCACTTGATGCATACCAACTACTCATTTCATCAAAGATGACATCCCTGCTCACTCTGAACTTACATGTGACAGGATTATAACAGTGATACCCTTTTTGCTCTAAAGAGTATCCAATAAAAACACATTTTTCTGCCTTTGGATCAAGCTTCTTCCGCAACTCATCTGGCACATGAACATACGCAATGCAGCCAAACACTTTCAAGTGTGAGACATCAGGCTTACCTGTAAAACATTCTTCGGGGGTCATACCATGAACTGTAGCTGTGGGAGTTCTATTCATAATATAAACAGCAGTATGAACAGCCTTAGACCAAAAATGGTTAGACATATTCTTTTCAGCCATCAAGGCGCGTGCAACTTCTGCAATATGCCTGTTTTTCCTTTCTGCAACCCCATTTTGTTGTGGGGTATATATGCATGTGAACTATCTCTTTATCCCATGAGACCTCAGAAAATCACTGAAATCATTCGTTAGGTACTCTCCCCCTCCATCTGACCTCAAGCACTTTACTTTCAAGCCTGCTTCTCTTTCAACTGCAGCCTTGAAAGTTTTAAAGTGCTCAAATGCTTCACTCTTTTCCTTCATAAAATATACCCACAGCTTTCTAGAACAATCATCAATGAATGTGACAAAGTATGTACTGCCTCCAAGAGATGCATTTTGTGTAGGCCCCCAAATGTCTGTATGCACAACATCAAGGATATTTCTACTTACATCTCTGTCATGTGAAAAGGGTTGTCTTGCTTGCTTACCAAACTGACATGCTTCTCATACCTTATGAAATTCTGCAACTCTAAATGTAGGCAAACTAGTAACCAACCCTTTGGATTGCATTAATTTCAGCCTTTGTACATTTACATGTCCAATGCGTTTGTGCCAAATTTCAATATCCACAACAACACCTTTTCCTTTAGCATACATAGCAGCATTCATAGTAGGAATTCCAGCATCCAGAGTAAATATACGTCCAACTCTACTTCCCTTTGCTACCAACTTGCACTTGTCATTGAAGTCTTCTACAAAGCAGCCCTTTGCATTAAATCTGACTTGCAGTCCTTGCTCTACCATTTGACCGACTGACACCAAGTTCTTTGTAATAGATGGCACATGTAATACATCTGAAAGACTCTTTGTCTTACCATCATGCAAGGACAAGGGAACTTTTCCAATGTGTAAAATTGGGTGGCATGGATCATCACCCATCTGCACATAACCTGCATTTTGCAAATCCTGCATCTCTCCAAACCATTCTGCATGGCTGGTCATATGATTGGATGCACCTGAATCAACATACCAAACATCATTATATGTTCCCTTTCCTGTAATAATAGCATTCAACATATGCTGTATAACAAACAGACATTCATTTTTGTCTTCATTTTGTCATGAAGACGATGCATAGTTTCCTTGCTGCAACTTACCACTGTGAATATCATCTTTCTTAGCATAACATTGGGCTGCAATATGACCTGTTTTGCCACAGTAGTGACACACAATACCAGAGTTGTTAGAGCCTCTGTTCTGCCGTCCACCTCTTCCTCTAAAGCTCCCCCTACCTCTAAAGTTACCACGACCTCCTTTAAACCTGCATATCACCAAATTGTTGATTCAATCTGTTTTGCTGGTTGTCACTACCACGTCTTGTACCATGACCTCTTGAAGAGAACCTGTCACGTCCCCTTCCTAAACTGGAGTAGAAATCTTGGACCTGTTCACCACTTCTTTTAGATGTGTCACTCTGCATGTTGATCTCTTCAGTGATCATAAGGGAGACCAACTCATCGAAATCTGGAAATGGATTTCTGACATATACGAAAGTTACAAAAGACTTCCAAGCCTTTTCATTGTTAAGTCCACCCAAGGTAGACGACACCAAATCATCATCATCGGGCATTGCATCAATCGCTGCCAATGCATCTGCAAATGCTCCTTACCTTCAGTGCATACTCATTGATAGACATCTTCCCTTTCTTCAATGTATTCAACTCTTGCTTGAGTTGAATCTTTCGTGCCTTTGTATGTACAAAAAACATACTTTCAAGTATGGTCCAAGCTGCATATGAATTCTCTGCATTTCTAATATGTCCCAGCATATTATTGTCAATTACTACAGACAGCCAATACATGACCTTCTTGTCTTTTTCATTCCATTCCTTCCGTGCCTTTGTCTCTTCTGCAGTAGTTGGAGGATCACTCACCTCTGGCTCCTTTTCTTCACCTGAAACAAACTCATAAAGGCCTTTTCCAATAAGGAAGTTCGTAACACGGAACTTCCATGAAGGGTAGTTGTTCTTGTCGAGCTTCTCAATGATGGAGCTTCCACTGTTCTCTACCATTATCACAAAACTAATACCAAACAGCAAGCAAATCTTCTACAACCCTCGACCTATAGTGCATAGCAATACACCAGACAAACAACCTTTTTCACTGTCTACTCAACAATACATGCAATCTGCAACCTATTTTCAGATAAACCTTATGTTTGCTTCCTGCAAACACCTCAAGAATTACAGATTCATAATCTGTAACCTGCGCACCCACTTTCGGTCAAAATAGTTGAAATCACAGTATACCCTGAAACTGTTGTCCGCAACCTTGCGGCTCTAAAACGGGGCCTGAAACGGCCTCAGATGCCCAGAATAACGGCCTCAGATATACAACGCTCTTCGTGCAATCTCACTGCAATCTGAGTTTTTTCTTTGCCCTGCTTCCGGTGCCTCCACAAGCACTATCCAAGAGAAAGAGTGGAAGGATGGGAGAGCTTTTTACGCATGGCTTGCTTGCTCGAACCTCGCTTCTTCTCCTTCACTTCAACCTTTGAAATCAGCCTCTCTCAATGGCGCGGCTCTGATACCATGTCAAGAATCGTGTGGTGGGGGGACTTGCTCAAGATGCTACGCCGAACACACACAGAATGCACAAGGAGAAGCTCACTCAAGAGATAAGAAGAGAGATGGAGGCCAAAACGTTTTCTTGCTGGTTTCTTCTTCTTCTTCCACACTCTTTACAATGCACACAAAGTATAGATAAGATACAACATAAAGGAAAGTGGCCTACTAAGTCAAACAATGCATAACCGACTACACTAGTCGGTTGGCGCTATAACTATGCCAGCTGTAAATAGGTGTAACAACCTGAATATAATAAGTGATGAGTCAGTGGCTATGTGAGAGTCATAATGACCACCCATGTGCTAAGTGTAGACGTGTGGACCCATCTAACCAGGCGGTCCATCATCAATGTCCGCATGTGTTGAGCTTGTCATCTCAACAAGAAGTACCTTTTAGACAGTCGTTTGTGCCTAGTGGATAGCAGCATATACCTGCTATAAATACTCCTAAAAATGAAGAAAATGGTGCTGGAAATGACCAACAAGGTATTGCCCATGATACACCACAGTTTTAGCCTGAAAAAATATAGTTAGGACATCCTGAACTGTCAAGACAGCAACCTAATGCAGAATTACAGCACCGCATTTTAGGACAGCAACCTATAAATGCAGATTTGCAAGCCCAGCAATCAACAAAATGCTAAGCCTTTTCTCCATAGGTTCACTCGACCATCGAGACCACTTGATAAGTTTATTCCTGTTGTACAGTATGCTGTAGATTATGTCATGTTGACGGATTGTGGTGAGCCATCATGCTTCAAGGAAGCAATGACTAGACCGGACAGCAAGAAGTGGTTCAAGGCCATGTTGTCAGAGATGGAATCTCTTGAAAAGAATGCTACTTGGGACTTGGTGCAATTGCCTAAAGGGCCAAAAACTCTTCCATGCAAGTGGGTTTACAAGATGAAGGCCACTTCTAGTTCTTCGCCAAAGTACAAAGCACGGTTAGTTGCAAAGGGGTACAAGTAGGAACATGGAATTGACTTTGATGAGATATTCTCTTATAGTCAAGATGACTACTCTAAGAACTATTTTGGGCTTGGTTGCAACTAAAGATATGGAGCTCATACAGATGGATGTAAATATTGCATTCTTACATGGTGATCTGCATGAGGACATATATATGTAGCAGCCTGAGGGTTTTGTTGCTAAGGCCAAAGAGAAGATGGTCTGTAAACTGAAACGGAGTTTGTATGGGCTGAAACAGGCACCATGGGAATGGTATCATAAGTTTGATACTTTCATGCAGTCTCAAGGCTTTCAGAGAAGTCAAGTTGATCACTGCGTGTACACCAAGAAGATAGTAGATGGGAGCCTGATTATCTTAGTTCTGTATGTTGATGGCATGCTAATTTGTTGGTACAGATACTCATGCCTTGGATTCATTGAAGAAAATTATTCATGGAAACTTTGACTTGAAGGATCTTGGTGATGACAATCACATTCTTGGAATGTGGATACTTAGAGATAGATCAAAGGGGTTACTCTATCTATCTTAGCAGGAGTATGTATCCAAGATTTTGCAGTGTTTCAATATGGAGGGGGGAAAGCAATCGGAGTTCCATTGCCTCCATATGTGAAACTTAGTGCAGAGGACAGCCCTACTTCTGATGATGAAAAGGTTGAAATGGCTAAGATTTTATATGCTTCAGCCGTTGGAAGTTTGATGTATGCTATGGTTACTACATGTCCATACATTTCCTTTGCAGTGGGAGTGGTTAGGAGGTACATGGAAAACCCTGGCAAAAGAAGCATTGGGAAGCACTAAAAGGTATTATGAGATACCTCAAGGGCGCAAAGGATTTGTGCATCTACTTTGGTAAGCAGAAGACATCTGTCATTGGCTTTACGGATGCATACTATGTTGGACATGCGGACTACATGAAGTCTACTACAAGGTATGTGTTTAACTTCACAAGGGGATCTGTCTCTTGGATATCTAGGCTGCAGAAGTGTGTTGCACTGTCTATTACAAAGGCAAAGTACGTGGCTACACTGAGGCATGCAAATAGGCCTTATGGCTGTCTCATTTGGTTTCTCAGCTTGGGATTACTGAGGTTCATATTCTCCACTGTGATAGTCAGAGTGCTATCATGTTAGCACATGACCCTATCTTTCATGCCAAGACAAAACACATACATGTGAAGTATCATCTCATCAGAGAGGTACTTGACAGTAAGAGCATTGATCTGGTCAAGGTGTACACTGATAATAACCCTGCAGACCTTCTCACGAAAGATCTTCCAGCAGAGAGGTTTGCCCATTGTCAAAGCAGATGATGGGTATTGGATAGGTATAGTCTCTTCAACTTTGTACATACTTAGACTTAGCTTATTCTTTTCCTCTACCTTTGGGTACATTTCCTTTAGGGGGGAGGTTGTTGGGATAAAGGGTAGTGCTCATGTTCGCCCGTAAGGGCCAGGTTGTACATAGTATATATACCTATCCAAAACATTATTGAGGTACACTCTTCAGTACCACAAATTGTCTGTCTCTATCTCTTCTCTCTCTTACAACTTGCATCTCTACACAAAAGCTCCATTGCAACTAACTCAACAATTTTTAATTGATAGCTCATCAATCTCATGTAACTTGCATGTTTTTGTCTTAAGAAGGCAAACTTAATCTGCTCCACCAAGAAAGGCCTAGCAGGCATCAATGCCATCTCTAGATTCAGAGTCTTATTAAAATCCTTAAAAATAACATTCATCTACGTGCCCTATTTTATGACCCATTATGAATTAGAGATATTCCCTAAGTGCCCCAAGGACCTTATGGGCTTAGTACCCCATCCTAACTATCTATGGTTTCAATGTCCATCTCCTTTTTCTTCAAATCTTCAACTTAGCACTTAGGTGTAGCTTTTACATCTTGAAGGTGACTCCTTTCAATCATTTAAGGAAATCTTGGACATTTGAGGAGATTGAGCAACATGGGATGAGTAAGAGATTGCTAAAGAGCAAGAAGAGAAAAAACTCTGCATTGTTCACATTAAGGATGCAAATCCCTTCCATTTCTAGCTTAATGTTTGCCATATTTTGTTGAGCAACTTATTACAATATGGATGCAATTCATTAGGTTTCAATTTGTGGGAGGCTCTTGATCAGTTCTTTCAATCCAAGTGTCCTTCAACTATTTAAAAAAAAAATTAAATCTTAGAATGAGCAATTGAGCTTGAAAAGAGGCAACCCATTCATGGAATTTTCAACTAGAGTAACATTTAAGACCCACCATGCATCCCAACTTTTATACATGCGATCAATTCTTGTCTCTCTCCATTCTTCCAATGATGTTTATTGTGCCATCTAAAATCATGATTTACCTCTTCATTATAGCCTAAAGCAAGATCTATTAGTTGATGCTCAAGCATAAGTTCATCCCAATTACAACTCTCCACTTCAACTATGTAGCCCAAACTCTATGAATGGTCTTCATCACTAATCATCATGTTCCAATCACATGTTAACATGCATTTTAGATTTAATTATCTTATTAGCTAATGTCACAACTTTGTAGGCTCTAGAACAATGTTAGGGGTAGAATCAAATGCAATCAAGATCTCTTCTTTTACTAACTTTAACCATCATTGATGTATAGTTTTCTTTATCTCCTTTAAAATATTATTGTGGCTTCAATATTTAGTCAATTGTTGAGATGCCAATTTCAACATGAGCTAACACTCATGTACGTAGATGACCATTTCTGTATTCATATCACTAATGTGGTTGGTACCTGCATCAACATATCATTCCAGTGATACTTTACAACTACCTACTTGATTTATAGGATATCTATCTAGTCATCTTTCTACTTAGCATGTTCACACTCTGGACCACTTGTATATTATATATGTTGTACTCTCTCTTATTCTTAGTAAAATATTATAATGGAGAAGAAGAAGAAGAAGAAGAAGAAGAAGAAAGACTAGGGTTTCATCTCCCTACCTTGTTGCATTCTCTATATGTTTTGTGTCTTTCAAGAGATCAAGCTCCCTCTCCTCCTCCCATCTTTTCATGGTATCAAAGCGGGGTTCATGCAACAAGGAGCTATGAGATACAAGCACAAGATTCTAAAAGAAAGCACTACTACAGAGTTTGCCTATGGAGTTCTCTCTCATATGATCAACTATTGATGAGCCATCTTTGAAAGCTTGGAGTTAAAGGCTATTTGTGTGCAAATCTAGTAAGGTATATGAACTCTGCAAGCCTCATCATTTCACAAATAGGTTACAATTGTTGGGTGTGGCAAACATTATTTGGATACTATTAGATATGACATGTGTTGCTTTCAGGGTATGCTTATGTACTGAGTTCAATACAATTGATAGTTTACTTGAATTAGTAGGTTGTTGATAAAAGTAGATTTTTGCATTTTACTGCACAATGTTTGAGGGATTTAATTAGATTGTCAGTGGTAAACTTGACAAGCATAGCTTTTATGCTTGGAAGTGACCAATTTTCTTATAGATAAAGGTTATTGGGACTACGTTGAAGGATCTCATGCTGAGGCTCTAGAGTTACCAAAGGAACATTCTATGCCTAAGTATGCCAAGGAATTTAAGGAATGGAAGGAGGGTGCTTGGAAGCTATGTATTGGCTTTCCATCATTATTTCACACAATATGCAGACAATCTTGCAAAAGCATGGAATAACCTGGTCTATGCATTGAAGATTAAGAGCATTATTGAAGCTCTTGGGTCTATTAAAGTGCAGGTTGATGATGATGATATAGTCGTTGCATGTTTGGATGGCTTGGCCAAGGAGTACAAGCAATTCCAAGCCTCCATCAACACAAGAGACACCATTCTTGATTTTTTAGATCTAATATCTATGTTGATATTAGAAGAGAAAAATGTGGGGCTTGTCGCATCTTCATCACAAAGTAAGAATAATTTAGAATAGGTCCTCTACTCTTAAGACAAGTAGAGGGTAGTGCTAGAGGCCACAGTGGTGGCCATTATGGGAAAATTTAAGAGCAAACTCATGATTCACAGGACTAGTCACATACATATGGTAGAGGCCAATCTCTAGGTAGGGGGAGCCATAGAGGATGTGGCAAACACAATGTAGGTTATGATAGTCATACACACAGAGAATGCTATAATTATGGTCAAAAAGGTCATATCTTATATGACTATCTGGAAAGGAGAAGAGGTGGAAATAATAGAAATGGGAGAAGACAACATAACAATTATGCATCTACCAATAATCAAGTTGATAATGAGAAGTTATTTGTTATGCAACACATGATGAATGCATTAAATGAAAATGCATCATTAGTGATGATGTATGGTATGTGAATTTAGGTACCTCTAACCATATGACATTCCATGGAGAATGGTTTAGAGAAATAAAAAATCTTGAAATGTCTGGTTTTGTGGAAACAAGTGACAATATAGTGCTTCCATTGCTCATATTGAGAGTGTCCCATTTTCTTTGTAGGACGGAAAAGTTGAGTGTTTAATTGATATGTTACATGTTCCTAACATCACAAAGAACTTGATTTATGTGTGGGAAAATATTTTAATAGGGATTGCAAGTAAAGTTCAATTAGAATAGCTACTTCGTAGAAGATTTTAGCAATGGATGTAAACTTGTTGCAAAAGGCAAGCATGTTGGAAATGTTTACCTTAGATGTAAATATACCAAAGAGCTGAAGGCTATTTTGCAAGGTGCATGTGTTGTCGTTAATATTGGCATTTTTCATAAACATATTGGCAGCATAAATGTGCAGTGATTGAAGAATATATAGGTACATGAAATTGTGATAGGCTTTTCTCAATTCAAAGTGGTTGATATATAGAAAGTGTGTAAACCACACCAATTTGAAAAACAGAAAAGGTATGCATTTTCTCATGATAATTATGTATGCAATCATTTACTTGATATTATACATTCAAACATATGGGATCCTATCTCAATATGTGTAGCTATGCAAAGCCTTGTATGGGATGAAACATGCACCGAGAGCATGGCATGACAATATGGCACAATACCTTGTCTCTATTGGTTTTTATGTTGGAAATGTAGATAGCTCACTTTATGGGTATTCGAGTGATAGGGGTATTGTTAAGATTATATTGGATGTGGATGATTTGATTGTGGGGTTGATAATGTGCAAGAGGTGGAGCATGTGAAGAGTCTTGGTATGTGATTATTATGAGTACTTTCTTCAGACTAAGGTGATAAGAACATCTAAGGGGTATGGCTCTCACAAAGGTATTGAATCTTAGATATGTTAACAAAATATGGTGTAGCAAATTGTAAGCCAATCTCAATGCCACTAGATCACAATGTGAAACCAAGTGCTAGTGTGGGTGAGATATTGGAGGACCCCACAATGTATAGGAAGATGATGGGAATTTTAATCTTCACTGCTATTGCTAGGCCAAATCATAACTACACATTTGGCTTAGAGAATTAGTTTATGCAAGTGTATCATAGCCTCATTTGGATAGTATGAGACATACCTTGTGATACCTTAAGGCCACATTGGATTATGGTATCTTTTATGAGGTTGATTTAGTTGTGCAATTTTTTGGTTATATTGATATAGATTGGGCAGGCAATGTGTTTGACAAGAATTCCACCATTGCCTATGTATTTTTCTTTCTTTGGGAGTGAGGCTATGACTTGGAGCAATAAGAAATAGTCCATTATTGCATTATTGAGTACAAAGACAAAGTATAAGGGTGTTGTTATGGCAACTTGTGTGGTAGTTTGGATGCGAAATCTACTTAATGATTTGGGGATACAAATAGATAGGAGAGTTTTCATTTATTATGATAACATGAGCAACATATAGTTGGATAGGAACCCAATTTTTCATGCACACATAAAACACATTGAAGTTTATTATCATTTCATCACAAAGCAAGTCTTAATAGGTGACATTGATCTCATATATGTAAGCACAAACGAGTAGGTTACAAATATTTTCACCAAGACCCTAGGAGTAGAAAAGCTTCAGCATTTTCAAAGCTTACTTGGAGTACAGGTCATGGAGTTGAGCTTAAGGGGGAGTGTTAATATGTCATGCTCAACATGAGCTAACACTCATATACCTAGATAATACTTTTTGCATTCATATCACTAACGTGGTTGGCATGTGCATTGGCATATCATTCTAGTGATACTTTACAGCTGTAGTCCACCTATCCAAGTTATGAGATATCTATATAGTCATCTTTCTACTTAGCATGTTCACATTATGGAAATTATATATATTCTACTCTCTCTTATTATTGGTGGACTATTACAGTGGAGAAGAAGAAGAAGAAGAAGAAGAAGAAGAAGAAGAAAGACTAGGGTTTTCAGCTCCCTACCTTGTGTGTATTCTTTGTGTGTTTTGTGTCTTGCAAGAGCTCAATCTTTCTCTCTCTCCCCTTAACGAGGAGTATTGTACCCACTCTATGCCTCCCCCATAGTTACTACAAAAATCTTGTAGCTACTCAAAGATATTAGGTGCACATTTTTATTACCTTACTTGACCTCCAAAAAAGTTGTTATCCAAGGTCTCCTTCTATCACATCATAGTATATCTCCTTTCTTCTATCCAATCCAAGCTAATGAAACAATTTTGTTGATGGTGTTTCAAATCATCTTGCTAAGTAGAATGAAATAAAGCTTGATTAGAGCTCAAGTTATTAGGTGTTCTAGAGTACTAGACTTGCTACAACAAGGGGTGAGACTCACATAGTTTGAGCATGTAGATCATTGCATTTCCCTACTTGATTCTCTTCCATATATCATTTTTCAAATGTGGGAAAATGTGTATGGATGCTTTTTACCACAAACATTGACACACTCCATTTGGAAATAAGAAAAAAGATGGACAATGGTACACAAAATAGTCAAGTGTTATATATATATATAGAGGAAATGAAATGGTTGATTAATGTTTGCAAGAGGTTAAAATTATCAAACTTATGATAGTGGTCTATCAAATATGGTAGTGGTCTATAAACAAACTTAGGACCACCCTTCTTATGAGGTTTTTCCCCTCGAGCTTGTATGCATCAATTTAGCCTAGTCCATGCTAGGTTCTATGCTTATCTTTCATATCTTCTTCTCATTTACACTTACTATGATATTTGGCATACTCCTTCATTGCTCCTTTGTCATTGCTTGCATTCTTGATTTTCCATCTAAACATTATTTTCTAACACATCCCTCAATTGGGGATGAGGATCCATAAGTACATGGGAATGACCAAGCTTTGTCACCACTTCAAAATCGAGCTCCTAAAATAGGAGTAACCACCTTCTGTTGTGCATCCCCATCAATTCTCTCATCTATTTTTCAGTCGGTATCAGAGCATAAGTATGGGAATAAAAGATTGGAGTGAGGAGCTCACCGAATCAAGGTCTACATCGGCTTGAATCCTTGCCGCCATTAAAATCAAGTATAAATCCCTATCTAAATCACCTGCAACAGGTCTATATACTAGATGAGCTGATAAAGCTCGGATTTGGGGGCAAGTGAAGCCCACATTGGATGCATTTGGTAAGTCCATGAAATGCCTTGGATGCCCACTCCAAGGCACTTGCTGTAGGTGAGGCAATCAAGAGGTTGTGCTCGTATCTCATGATGGTTTGGATGGTTATGTACAAGAAGAGAATTATAGCAAAAGAACTCAACAATCCCAACCCTGTAAAAAGACCATGAGGTGAACACAGAGGGTTTGATGAGGGGAGTGGGTGGGGTTTTGCTATAGTCTCTTATCTACGGGGTAGTGCTAAATGGCTAGCGCTCATTGAACTTGTTGGCACTGAGCGTGACATTCTCTTCTTTGGATTCCATGGCGAGGCTTGTGATGTATTATGCAAGAATAAACTGACAGTGAGATATGGATGCTATATGCCATGTAAATTTGAGCTGGATAAAGGAGCTGGAGGAGGAACTTGAAGAAGAGAAGTGGCTAACTATGGCATGCGTCATGTGTGGTGCAATAAGAGGAAGCATTTTGAGAGGGAGTACCTAATTTGAGTGAAGCTCTAGGACTTGGTTTCTTGAGGATGAGAGGATGCATTTAATAAAGTCAACTATTGGGAGTACATGTCACGGGGTGATTCAGAAAAATGGCGCCATTGATGGCTGTCAGCATCTCACGTTTCTTCTTCCTTTATTTTATATCATAAGGCTTAATAGCCTTATCACTAAGGTTTAAAAAGAAACCTTTAACTTAAACCATGTTCATATTGGTCAATGGTGAACTGGTTATTTGGTGGAATTGTGTTCACATTGCAGAGCCCATGAACTGATTATTTTTTGAACCGGTTCACAATTGGAGTGTTCACATTGTTACAGAGTTGAATTAGTTGTTTTGGAGGCCTAGAAGGTCGATTTTATGCCTTTTTCGGGTGCTATTTTGGAGGCCAAAAATTTGCAAAAAAATTCCAAGAAAATTTGTCTAGCTTCAACTTGACTGGGACTTCATTCTTGGCACAAAAAATTGTAGAAAAACAACAAGGAAATTGGTCGATTTTAAACTTGTATTTCGATGCTTTTTGGGTCATATGAGCACCATTTGAGCTCCGTTTTGGATGCTTCTTGTTGGACAATCAATGTATGATGTATGGGCATCATGCATGGATGTATATGGAAGCATTTGAGCTTATGTAT
The DNA here is from genome assembly GCF_053477565.2 of Lygodium microphyllum. Taxonomy (NCBI): domain Eukaryota; kingdom Viridiplantae; phylum Streptophyta; class Polypodiopsida; order Schizaeales; family Lygodiaceae; genus Lygodium; species Lygodium microphyllum. The sequence continues at coordinate 18,490,337 of NC_141158.1, read as the reverse complement.
AGTATTCATTCTCTTGAAAGGGAATTTGCATGAATTTTTTGGGCTATTTTTTGTGCATTTTTGGTCTCGGGTTGACCATTTGGGGCAATGGAGTGGTTCATGTTGTTGAATGCTTGATTGGCACAACACGTATTGCTGGTTTTTCTGAAATTTCAGTCTCATCAAAATGTCAGACACATCTCAAATTACTCAGATTGTTGGAGATAAATTGAACAAGGATAGCTATAGTGTTTGGTCATACAGGATGGAGAACTTTCTAATGGAAAGAGGTCTTTGGGACCTCATTATACAGGTGATGATGCATGTCCAGATCTTCTTGAGGAGTCCACAGAAGAGAAAAAGAAGGCATACAAGGATTGGACTGGAAAGAACAGGAAAGTTTTGCATTGGATCTCCATATGCATATCAGAGACTTTGATTCCTCATATCAAGAAGGCAAACACTTGTAAAGAGGCATGAGAGATCATTGAGAAAATGTATGGGACATGTATAGAGGCAAGGAAGATAAAACTTAAGAAAATATTGCATGGAGCATGGAGAGGAAATTACACTATTAGTGACTATGTTGCAAAGATCAAACAGGTTGCAAAAGATCTTGCATGCACCAGTGGGCAGTATGGAAATTTTGAAAGAGAATGCTATCATAAGAAAAATGCTATGCCTAGGGGTCAAGGAAGGACTCAATATAATCATTATGCAAGTGGCTATGAAGGTGCAGGATATGGACCTAGAGGTGGCTCTGCTAGAGGCCATGTATTTGCCATGGAACATGTAATAGGGAGCATGACAAACCCTCCCAATGAGGATGATTGGTTTTTGGACTCAGGGGCTACAAATCACATGACTCATCATGTTGAGTGGTTTGACACAAAACAACAAATGCAGAATGAAGAATATATGGCTACTATTGAGGATGATACTTTGCATAAAATCACTCATATCGGTAGTTGCCACTTGTCACTAGAGATGGAGCTGAAAATAAGCTTGGGGATGTACTTTATGTACCTACAATCACTAAGAACTTAGCATCAATTGGTCAAATGGCAGAACAAGGAATGCAGGTGAGATTCAATAGATATGGACGTTTCATTGAGGAATTTTGAAATGGAAGGCCTGGCAGATTGATTGCAAAAGGAAAGAAGAAAGGCAGGTTATTTGCCTTGGATGTAGGTACTCCCGTCATTCAGAATTCTATGTATGTTGAAAATGGGCATGGTCAAGATAAGGATGTTGAATTATAGCATAGGAGAATTGGTCATGTAAGCCTGCAAAGATTGAGACAAATGCAAACTAAATAGGTGGTTCGTGGTTTGCCCCATTTTGGTTATGTTAATTATGATCATGTATTTGAGGCTTGTCAGTTTGGCAAGCAAGCTAGATTACCATTTCCAAAGAGGGGGAGAATCAATAGTTATCCTTTGGAAATGGTGCATTCTTATATTTGGGGTCCATGTCAAAATGTCTCATTGAGTGGGAAATGCAAGTTTTATATCACTTTTATTGATTACTTTAGCATAATGACTTGGGTGTATTTCATGCAGCATAAAAGTGAAGTCTTTGAAAGATTTTTGGAGTTTAAAGCTATGGTTGAAAAACAGTTTGGTTGTTACATAAAATGCTTGAGGTTTGATAATGGAGGAGAGTACATGTCATATGAATTTTTAGATTTTTTGAGAGATCATGGAATCAAAAGACAGGTGACATGCAAGTATACACCTCAATAGAATGGTGTGGCAGAAAGAACCATATCATTGCAAAGATTGTTAGTGCAATGATGAACCAAATGAATATGCCATTGACATATTGGGCAAAGGCAGTGCATACTGCAGTACATATCATGAAGAGGACACCTACAGCATTGACTCATCATGTATCACCGTATGAAAATATTTATGGTAGGAAACCCACTGTTGCCTACTTCAGGGTTTTTGGATGTGTTTGTTATGTTCATGTTCCTGATGATTTGAGAAAGAAGATGGAGCCAAAGGCTATAAAATGCATCTTTCTTGGATACCCTAATGAGAAGAAGGCTTACAAATGCTATGATCTAGTGTCTAAGGAAGTTTACATTAGCAATGATGTCAGATTCAGTGAATATGAATCATGGTACAAGCCCAAGATTGCAGTGGACTTGGATTCTTATGAGAGTAGTGATGATGATGCTCATGTAAAGAAAATTTCAGCAAATGGTAAGCATGGAAATCAGCACTTAGAAGATATGTCTGGGCCTCAAGAGAATGCAGAAAGTAGTGGGAGCTATAGTCCATGGAGTGGCAGGTTGAGGAGTTCACAAAAGAGTGCGGAAATTGTAAAAGGCAAGAGGTCTATGGCTGAAAGTTCAAAGGATGAATCTATTGATTATGAGTATGGCATTCTTCATGTAAAAACTCCGAGTACTAGAAGCGAGAAAATATGTGCCACCACATGCAAGAGCAGTTGAGACTCCAAGTAGTGCACCTCATTTGAGGAGATCAGAAAGGGTTAGATATCCTATTGATAGATTGACATATAATGGGTTCATGAAGATGCATTATGCTTATATGGTTTCTTATATACAGTATGTGGAACCTACTTGCTTTGAGGAAGCAGTGGAAAGCAAAGAATGGACACAAGCTATGGATAAGGAGATGGATGCATTGAATAAAAGCAAGTCTTGGGATCTAGTGCAGTTACCTCATGGAAAGAAATCAATTGGTTGCAAATGGGTGTACAAATTCAAGTGAAAATTGGATGGTTCTCTAGAAAGGTATGAAGCAAGGTTGATTGCAAAGGGCTATGCACAAACATATGGATTGGATTATGAAGAGACAACCAGTCTAGTGGCAAAGATGACTATAGTGAGATCGGTGATTGCTTTGGCTTCTATATATGACTAGAAATTGTACCAAATAGATGTGAAAAATGCATTCTTGAATGGGAATATAGAAGAGGAAGTGTACATGGATCAGCTTGAAGGGTATGTGAATCCTAAATATCCACATTATGTATGTAAGTTGAAGAAGGCATTCTATGGACTAAAGCAAGCACCAAGAGCTTGGTGTGAAAGGATTAGTAGATTTTTGTGCAGCATGGGATTTCAGCAGAGTATGGCTGATTACTCACTCTACGTGAGACATACAGAGGATGGCATGGTTGTAGTTGTCATCTATGTTGATGATCTCATTATTACAGGTAAACTTGAGAAGGAGATTGCTGAAGTTAAGCATTGTCTTCATAAGGAATTTGACATAAAGAAACTTGATCTATTGAGGTATTTTTTGGGCATTGAGGTCATTGATACACCTCATGGTATTTGTTTGGTACAAGGACAGTATTCCTTGGAGATATTGGAGAAGTATGGCATGACAAGATGTAAGCCAGTGGATACCCCCTTGGATCAAAACATCAAAATGATTGATGATGGGCAATATGTGGAAGACGTAACTATGTCTAGAAAGATGTTGGTAGTCTTATCTATTTAACCATTACAAGGCTAGATTTGAGTTATGTTGTTGGATTGATTAGCCAATTTATGCATAGACCATGAAAATCACATTTGGATGCAATGAGGAGAGTTCTAAGGTATGTGAAGAAGAAAATTGGATTTGGCTTATTCTATGAGAAGGGAATAAAGCCTATCTTGTCTGGGTATATTGATGTAGACTGGGCAAGTGTAATATCTCCGCACAATAAAAGTTAGTTGGTTAGTTTAAAACTTAGTTAGTCAATTAATAAGTTAGTAAGATTACTAACTAAAGACTAACTAAGGTAAAAACTAACTAACATTAATTATTAATAATTTTTATTTAATTTAAAATATTTTATTTAGAAAAATCAAGAGTCGTAAATTTGATATTTTTCTCGAATTGGCAAGGACCGTAGTCACCCTTCACGTAAATTACAACGTGAACGAGACTTATGAGTTATATTAATCACTAGGTTAATGTGTATAGTTTGGATGGTCCAAAAATATTAAAATTTGGGCAAAGCTAGTATATTTTAGATATTTTAGATATTATCCTGAAAAAAGATATGGAGATTTTTAGAACTGGATGTCATTTAAAAGAAAAGACAAGTGATATTAGAGTTAGTTTGAAGATTTTATAAAAAGAAAAATAAAGAAAAGTGACTGGCGAAATCGCGCGCGCCGCGATGCAGTTTACAGGCAGTAGACAGCACTTCGAACAGAGAAAAGAAGAAGGAGTGAACTGAGAGCTTTCTAACCAAGTGTCTTGGCATTTTACCCCCCTTTCGGAGCCAATGGAACCATCAGATTTATGATCTGAGCATCAGATCACTTATCTTTCCAAGATCCCCCTTCACAAAGAGCTCCACTTCTCAACCACAAGCCCTCTTCTCCAATTCACTATAAATATGAGGCATGGGAGAGGCATAAGGAAGCAGAAGGAGACCCCGAGAGGCTGCAAGAGAGAGGTAGAGAGGAGGATACTCCTCCAAGAGATTGTGAGGAAGAGCTTGAAAGAGAGCTTGAGAGAGAGAGAGAGAGAGAAGAGTCATCCCGAGAGGTTGCAAGGAAGAGAATTGGCTCAATTCCCTCTATCTCGATCCTTGACTTAACCATCTTCTCTTACGCTCTCCCATCTTGAATCTACTCCACCTTCTTAATCTCTTGAGTCTACCTGCGAACAATGGCCTCCAAGCGAAGAATATCGCATGCAGATGACAATCCCGCAACCAACAACAAGGCTTCGAGCAAGGGCATCACTGTCAATCCAACTATAGTTCCGGTTGTAAGTAATGTATTTTCAAGTTGATAGATGCTTGCTTTGATTCTCGTATGAGATACGTTAAGCCCATACTATTGCACGAGTATAGGTCATGGGAAAGGATAAATTTCATCTCGCTTACTCGAAAGATGGAGTTTGTAAAGTGCATATATCAAGGAAAGATAATTGCACCTAGTTACATATGACTTATTTGCTAGTAGAGCAATTACAAGGAAGAATTAGTCAAGCGTTATGAATGGCATAGTCGTCAAAAGAATGATATTAAAAGATTGGGCATATAAGTGCTAGATTAAAGTATAGTCAAGGATTATAGATAGCATAATTGCTAAAAGAATATGACATTAAGAATCATGAATGGAGAAGTACTAGTTTAAAGTTTAGATACTTCAAAAGTACTTAGCCTAACAGGCCAAATATTAAGAAAAACTAGATTCTAGGTCAATGCGAGGCCTATTGGAGTCTAATTACTTGAGATCATCTCACACTTATCTTATCAAGTATTTATATGTTATGCCTATAACATGTTTGATATATGAGGATAAATTTCTATTTGCCTCATGACTTGACTAAGAGCTAGTACAAGAAATTAATCATAAGGGTTAAAACTAAGATATCTTGAGATCTGTCGGATAACGATGACTTTTGCTAATCCAAACTCAGGGTTGGGTTATCAATCAAGGTAAGTGACCTATAGAACTTACATCATGAATAGTGTTTGAACCCTTAACATATACCCTAGCTGAAGGAAGGAAGTGTTAAGAATATTTTTGCATAATATTGCTCTTAGATCCCAAGGGGAAGAGCAATTATGCAATGGGAAATATTATTTCATCTACTCTTGCATTGTTTTGGAGAGAATACAATTGGTTTTGTTGGTTGATGAAACAATATCCTAAATGCTTTTACATTCAACTGGTTGTTAGTTGTTGTTTGGATGATTATTCCAAGTGCTTGTGATGTATGGTAAATGCATGGCAAGGGTCTGTGATGACAAGTCGTTATGGGATTAAAGGAATGTTTTCTTAGAAAATGATATTACGCTGAATGCCTTGTTTGTGCTTGATTCTTAAAGGATTTAATTAAGGAATGATATATTGTACGGGTGGATCACCTCCATGGTCGCACCGCGTAGTAACCCGAGAGGGCACTGCTCGATTCATGGGCCGAAGGTCGAGTGGTGAAAAGGCCAACCACGGGAATGATGTTTCGCTCCTAGATAGCTTGTGGGTCAGTTGGAGCTCTGGACACCCCTTGCTAGGTCAAGAATGGAGTTGAAGACCTCCATGGCCCCCAACATCTGGGCATGTTGGGAGATCCTATTCTAGATAAAGGATTGAGTTTTTGGTGCCATGTGAATTGGACCAGTTACTTCTGCAGGGCAGAAGGGATACTTCTGTTGGACAGAAGCGAAACATAATTTCTCCTGTATGGGCGGGAGACAAAGATTAACTTGAAGATAAGTTAAGGAACTTGTTTGATCTTGTTTGTCAATAGATTGCTTTGCTCTGTTTTCGTGTCTGTGCTATAATTTACACGAACGAACCTTGTTCCCTAAAAGGCTTAATTAATGAAGCTGATTTTAAGTGTCACACATAAATGTGGTAGGACCTAATTAGAAAATTAAAGCTATTAAGGGAAGCGGGTGGGCGGAACCCCCGACGGGTCCGTCCTATGGCAGGGTGGTCCTAGAGAATTGGGAGGCTTCTCACAAGTTTTTTCATTCTGTGGTAAAGGTCATCTTAGACTGATATTTTTTTGCAATTTATACCTGATTATAACCACTGATACAAGGTGTCCAAATCAAAAGCAAATTAGTCCAAACCAAGAAAGCATAAGAGAGTCTCCCACTTGCTCAAATGAACCAAGTTTTGTGAAAAAACATCAAGTACTTCCACTAGAAGTGAATCCAAAGTGTCCAAGAGAGAAACAAATCTCAATGCATAAAGCTCATACATTCGAGTGAGAGCGGAATTTTGGTGCTGAGAAGTGCTTAAAAATAGCTAAAAATTATGAATATCAAGGAAAAAATATTCAACGTCGAAGGCGGCGGCTCAATCTAGGACGATTTTAAGCGCCAAAGTACTTTAAAGGCACCCGAGCGACACTTGTTGATTTTTCATAATTTTTCAGATAGTCGTGCGGGTTGACATGAGTTACCGGCCAATGCGGGATGCCAAGACGGATGCCTAGGATTTTTCAGAGCTCGATTCCGAGTCCGGACGGGGAAAAGGCCAAGAATTGGTCAAGATTTGAAAGGGTGGCCACAACATGGACCAAAGGGGGGGTGCCCTTTGGGGGAATTTTAACCCCCCAACCAAAAGGCATGCAAAAGGGAAGAAAGAAATCATGGGAAGGAGAAGAAGAGGGAGCCATCAACAGCGCTGAAAATCACGCCATGGGAGGATGAGAGGCAACATGCCTGCTACACACAACCACTATAACTAATCATTGGCCTTGTCTTCCTTCTCCCTGCTGATCATATCGCCGCCTCTCGCCTGAGAAATGGTGGTCTCTGTGAAGAATTCTAATTTCAGTCTTTCTCTCTCCTCCCTCTCTCTCCTCTAAGGGCAGATTCATGTGGTGAAGAGGAAGAAGAAGAATGGATTATGGATGCTTGTCCAATGAAGACCGGATTGCTCCGTGGTGTAAGAAGATTGAAGATTGCTGATTGTGGACTGTCATGAGCATTAATGGTGGCTGGAAATCAGTCTCGAGATATGGCAAATAAAAACCCACAACCCGCAAAGAACGGTAATCTCATTTTTACAAAGGAAAATTGTATTTTTATGCAATTTGCTTCATGAATACTTGTTCCCATGAGATGATTATGCATTATAATGTTGTGTGCAATGTCTTCTAACTCTTTATGCTCAAAAAATCAGAAAATCATGAGTGTTGTGGATGAAATTAATAGTATAAAACCCGTAAAATATGGGAAAATTGGGTGTTTTTGAGATATAAATGGAAAATATAATAAGACACACCAACTAAACTTGTCTTTTTGCTGCAAATGAACCTAAGGGCCACAGCCCATAACTCATTTTGAATTTTCAGTCATTTAATATTGGAAAAAAAAAGAAAAATAGGGAAAACAAGGAAAAAATAGGGAAAAAATGGATTTTGAGTGTCAAAAATTAAGAAAAAATAATATTCATGTTTGTGGATGTATGGGGGGTCTGAAGTATGAGGTTTAGCCTCAGTTCAGCCCTACATTTATGTTTTAGTGAGTTTTTATTGCTTTTTATACAATAAAAATGTGGAAAATGAACCCTAAACCGATCAACGATGCACAACCTAAACGGGTGAGGGGGTAGAGTGTATGAAAAGTGTGTAAATGTTGAATGAAATGATAAAAAGCTTGTTGGTTTTTATGCATACCATTTAGGTTGGTCGATATTTAAAAATTAAGGACCTAGTAGCATGAGGGTTTTTCTGTGCTAGGTTCATGCAACGCTGCATACGAGTAATAGTCAAAATCATTGAAAGAAATGTCTTTTCACATATGCACCAATGCTGATTTTCTTAATTGTTTGAGCACGTGGACATTCACAATTTGCATAAATCATAAAGAAATTTAAAAGGTATCAAACAATACCTCCTGGATACATGGCAATTGTTTTCTAGAGACATGACCAACGTTGAGTGAGTAAGGTTGTCCTAAGTTGTAGGCTAGGCGTTGGGTCTAGGGGAAAGGAAGTGAGGTGTGGTACATTCCTGGATACGATCAATTGGTACCTTGAGTGGAAATGTGTGCATTGTTGTGTTATATATGTTTAACGACGCATCGAGGGGCCAATCCCCAAGGAGAGTCGCAGTGAGGTAGCGGCAGTCAGCTGCCGTTGGAGGACCTCCTATGTTTGTGCTTCGTGCTATTTGGCAATGTGCTGGGACTCCCTCTGAGGAGTGTTGATTGGGTTAGAGTTGGACTACGAGACGTGATACAAACGCAAGATGTTTAGGAAGATGATGTATGTGTCATCCACGCTCCTGGTCCAAAGTATATCAAGTATATATTAGGGAGCATATATTTTTAATACATCTTCAAGCCCGCAAGTAGAAATCACTAAAGAAAACAGGCATTGCCCAAGTGCAACCAATCAAGCTCAAATCCAAGGCTCAAGCTTACCATAAGCATGTTTGGGCACAATGATCAATGCCAAGCATCAACATAACCATACATCATACCTAAATAACATGTAGGCATTCAATACATAGGCATTCACTATGAATGCTTGTTTTCCAAACATTGTTACAACAATAGACCCTATAATAATTGAGCTAACCAAGATCTAATCAACAAGAGCCTTTTTAGAGCATCAATGCATCATCCAGGGATAAAAATAGGCCCCATAAGCATTAGTAGAGCATAAAATAAGTGAATGCTTACAAAGCATAGGTCAATAGTCCACCTCAAAACCCTTTAAGAAGTACTCAAGATCAAAGCCAAAAGTGTCGGAGAGGATATAACTAAGCAAGTAACAAATACTGGAGGAAGCCAAGAGCTAGAGCAAGCTCGAAATGGCTAAAGAGAACTAAGTGGGATTAGATAGTACAATTGGTGCAAATCATGCTGGCTATCTTGAAGGTTTCCACTACTACCACTCATCATAGTGGGTACTTGCTTGAGCTTAAATCACTAGTTGGAAGGTTCGGAGCAAGGCTAGAACAAACCTTGATGAAGGGAAGCTCAATAGGACTGATGCATACCTTGGTGTATGACTACCATGAAAGCTTCAAGTCAAGCTCTCTTCCTAGGCTAAATGTAATGTGGATGAAGCTCATTGAATGCTCGCTATAATACTAATTGAAAGGTGGAGTAGGACAAAAGCATGAGTGGAAGCAAGAGAGAAGCAAGAGCTATGGAGGTTCAAGCAAGAGAGAGAATGACAATATGTGGAAACTCCAACAATCATAATGTGTGACTTGCCTTCCCTTATTCTATTTTCATGTAAAGAATAAAGAATAAAGTAATAGTGATGATGGGTGATCGCCACCTACAGTGTACATGTGTGCAAGCAATAAGTACAAGTAAATGTAAGTGGCTAGCCATTAACCCCTAAGAATAACCACAATAAGGGATCCCTTGCAAATATTCCATACATAAGGTCATACTATAATCGCAATCATCAAGCTACCATATACTAATTAAACTCTTTATCAAGTTTGGAACATGTCGTACATTCTACAAGACAAAAGAAGAAGCATTTGACACTAAGACAAGTATATATCCCCAATGCCAATAATGTTACATACATAGTTATTTCTAATATGAATGCATCCTCTCTTAACAGCATCATAAGTCGAGAATCGCTCTATATGTGGAGTACCATGAAATGATGCTTCAAAATTCATAAGCCAATAATGAGACATGTCATTATCCATGGCAACCAAGAATGTATCACCAAAAGAGGATATTTTAAAAAATCACCATCATTGCTATCACATGCATTAATCTCCTCAATCTTTGCCTTTCTTTTCACTTTCCCATCATCCTCATTTTTCTTCTTTCCTCTTTGCTTATTCTTCCATTTGAAATAGTTCTTTTCTATATGCCCCTTCTTGTTGCACATCCTTTTTGTTGTGTGACTTGCTTTTTGACTTGCCTCTCTC